>NW_024582375.1:2254410-2308350 GCF_018398535.1 Haplochromis burtoni
TGTCGACTATTAAAATCGTCGACGACTAATTTAATAGTCGACGCATCGTTTGAAGCTTTGTAAGATCACAAAGGACGCAGGAATGAGTAGTAGGATTTAAGAGTGTAATAACGGACTGAAACAGAAGATGGCAGCACTGCATGTACAAGGATGCCAGCTGCCGTTAAACCCCGAAGAAGAAGAAGCTGTGTCCCAGAATTCATAGCGCAGCCCAGCGCAGTTGTCAACAATGGCGGCAGCTAGTTAGTTTTAACTTTACTCTTATTATTCTTTCTGGGTCACAAAATAAACGTTTAACATATTTTCAGGCGAGAATGTAGCTGTGTAAACCTCAAATATCTGCTCAGTTTATCAAGACACCACATATTTTCAAAAGCGCTCCGACGTTTTCGGAGACGTCTGTTACCCACTAGCTCGATAGCTAGCCGGGGGCAAGGCTACTAGAGCCGTGAGAACACCGGACTCCCGGCAAATCGTTTTCAAACCCACCGCCGTCTTTCGCTACTCAGGTTAAACATGATATAGAGTCACTTAGATAACTTAAAATGTTATTGTTTGGCTTTTTTCAGTATTTTATTTGTTCCTGAGTAAATCGGTTTGGCTGAGATTAAAGTTATAGTTTTTACACAGCTGAATAAACGTCAAGCAGACAGCTGATTATCAGAAGTGTGAGATGCTGGAGAATATACTCCGGTGTCCTGTTATATTTTAGATAGCAAGGAGTTTATTAAACTTCACCGAAACAATCTGCAAATTTCATTAAAATTTAATAAACTATCATCTTGTCTTTATTTTTAGTTAGCACAAACACTTAAAGCTGTAAGCTAATGATAGTTATATAAGAGCAGATGCTGCTGGTGCAATAAGCTGTACGTTTTACGTCCAATGGATGATGATCTGATTAGTCGACTAATCGCAAAAATAATCGGTGACTAGTCGACTATCAAAATAATCGTTTGTGGCAGCCCTACTAAGGACCCCAAAGCGCTTCACACTACATTCAGTCATTACACATTCGCACACTGGTGATGGCAAGCTACATTGTAGCCACAGCTGCCCTGGGGCGCACTGACAGAGGCGAGGCTGCCGGACACTGGGCCACCGGGCCCTCTGACCACCACCAGTAGGCAAACATGGGGTTAGTATCTTGCCCAAGGATATTTGGCATGCAGCCAGGAGGCAGCCTGGGATCGAACCACTGACCTTCTGTTATGGCTGACCTGCTCTGCCACCTGAGCTACAGCCACTCCGAATGACGCTAAAGGGATTTGTGTGAGATCAAATCGGGGATCTTTGACTTGTTGGGAAGACAAATTCAGATAAAGCAAGCCAATAACACTTGGACACAGAGTAGAATTTCAAATGTCTGGTGTGTTTAAAGTAGTGGAAGCAGATGGATCCCTCTTTTCTTTCTGCCTTCTCCCGCAGGTTCTCGTAATAGAGCAGAAGAGCGAGGATGGCACATGGCCCCGAGGCTCCACGGCACCCAAGTGAGTGAATGACACACTGCCTGGCTTACATTTCTTTGGCTCTAATGAGTTGTACCACAGTAATGGAATCAGATTCCTACTTTGTACTCTAACAATACTGTCACTTTACTAAAAGCTACACGTAAGCAAAGTATTATTGAATGACAGATAACTTGTATGTAGTCAGTTTGAAGAAAAACAGTAATGTGATGTGACACCACATCAGATTTCCTGCTGTGGGGATCTCTCCCATCGATCTTGCCATTATCTTCCTCTCTGGAAAACATGCAGAATTAAAAGTGTATTGGTTTTAAAGTTTCCCTGCCACATCACTGCAGCGCTGCATCATTGTCAAAGATTTCCGCCCCTTGTGACTTTGCCTGAGTTTCCTTCTTTTTTTGCTCGACCTTTTGTTGCTGACATATAGGGATGGGTATCGTTTAGGTTTTATCCGATACCGGTGCCAAATCGGTACTTTTGAAACGGTGCCGGTGCTCAAACGGTGCTCAAACCGGTGCTTAAAGAATGGAGAACACAAAATTGGTCCAAAAACCTCTCATGTTCAGCTGTTTTTTGTAAAAAGATAACAATGTTAGCCTTTTCTGCAGCTATGGGGCATATATGGTATCACTCTTGGCTGGAAGCAGTGCTTAAACAATGGAAAAAACACAAACTTTTCCAAAAACCTCTCATGTTTAGCTGTTTTCCACTTTTTCTTTGGTCATTTTAGCCTTTTTGGCCAGGGTGAAGGGAGTATCTGCCATCAAACAAGAAGACAGCCGCATGTAGCTATGATGATGTTTGCTAGTTCACCTTACTGCATTAATGTAATAACGTGGTTAGCCTACTCAACGTAAATTACACACGAACAACATTAAGCTACTCACGCAGAGAAGAACGGCTGCTGCTGCATCATCATCCGTCATCATTTCTGCTACACTGGCAGGGCTAGGGGCCAGGACTCTCCTCTTCGGTTTTTGGGGATGTTGCTAACTCCGGGTCCGATAACAGGCACCACACCCGCAGTAGATGCGCTCGGTGTGAGGTCTCGCAGCAAGCTATCAAATACGCGCATTTCTTGGCTTTTAAAAAAAACGCTATGCGTCGCCAGGTGTTTCATCGGATTCGAGGTGTTACCTCCTTTGACAGTATCACAGTATCAGCTTAAAGCACTTGTTGCAGGCTGCTGAGTTTGCATATTTTGCTGTGAAGTACAGCCAGACTTTTGACCGCTTCGCCTTGGACATTTTTAATCTGTAGCTTATGGAATCAGAACGATGCCACCTTGAAACGAAACCGAAAAATATTGAAACCGAAAAAAAATATTGTAACTGAAATAAATGTACTGAAAAATCTTGTATTGAAACCGAAAAAAAAATTGATAGTGAAAAACAATTAATTGAAACTGTAATTTTTTTGTTTTCGCTTACAATTTTTTTTTTTTCGGTTTCAATCCATTTTTCGGTTTCAACCATTTTTCAGTTTCACTCTGCTGGCACCATGTTTCGGTTTCAAACCATTTCGGATTGCTCCTGTAATCACAAACAGAACAGAATCATCACAAGCTGAAATATAAAGTTTATCTCAAATCTGAAATAGAGCTGATCCTTCTGTCCTCACACACTCGGAATCTGAAGTTGTTCAGTCCTACAGTTCTGCCAACAGCTGTTTATTTTTTAGTTGTTTTAAAGGCCTTATATACTAACACATTTTCTAATATCATGTTTACCTTTGAGTTGTTGATGCTTTATAAATGGACATCTGCAAAGATGAGATGATGGAGCAGGTTTCAGTCGAGGTTCAGTCTGCTGCTGCATCCTGGTCACAACATACAGAGGTGTTATCAGCTCAGTATTGAACAAGAAATATTAATGTTTCAAATTATTTGTCCTAAAGGATGCAAGCTGTACAGAGTACTGAACATGTGACTTTGTGAACATAATTCATTAAAAATAATTTGGACAGTTTTTAACCTGAATATTTGTAACAAACTAAAAAAAAAAAAGCTAAAAAAATAATCAGAGGAAAAATGTAACATTTTAACTTAAGCTGACAAGCGGAAGTAGTTGGTTTCAGTACATAAGTATCGGGCTTTGCTATTTAATCCGTAGCTATTGACTAATGAGGGGTTACTGAAGTGCCAGGTTTTTAAAATTGGCGTTAATGTCGTTCCACAAGTGGAAAGCGACAGAAAACATGCTGCTGTTTGCACATATTTAATAATCAGCTCTGCAGAGTCCAGCCTGTTGCTCTTACAGTATAATACTCATAATAAAAGTACAGTAACCGTGGTTAGTCACTGAGCAGCCCGGTGCGTTCCTCTTGATTTCTTTAGTCAGGGTAAATTCATTCACCTGCACGGGTTAGCTAAACGAACTTTACAAAACAAGTTTCCCCAACAGCCGAGTGCTCATCTTAGCTAGCTAGGTCCTTAGCTGGCTAGGTAGCTAGCTAAGGACCTAAATTACGGATTAGTTTACAAACACATTTAACTTACCAAAAATAATGCGGTGGGGCCTCAGGTCCTCCTGTCCGGTAGTCCAATTTACTGAAGAACACCTCAGGCTGTCACTTTGAAATAGTCTGTAATGTAAACCTGGACCTCTCAGCATCTGCCATTTCCGAACAGACACGTGCAACTTTGTCCGTGACCGCAGCCGCGTCGTAAGTGTTTTCTCCAGTCATTGGTCAGCATTATAATATATGCAAATACATGCGGGTCGGAATCCCCGCCCCCCAGCGCGCCCCCTGACGCCAAACCAGTGCCAGCAGAGTGAAACTGAAATATGGATTGAAACTGAAAACAAAAATTGTAAGCGAAAACAAAAAAATTGCAGTTTCAATTAATTGTTTTTCACTATCAATTTTTTTTCCGGTTTCAATACAAGATTTTTTAGTACATTTATTTCAGTTACAATATTTTTTTTTCGGTTTCGTTTCAAGGTGGCATCGTTCTGATTCCATAGTAGCTCTGCTCCAAAAGAACGTACATACCTGGACACGTCTACTATCCTCGGAAACGTAAAATGATTGGCTAGAAGTGTATCATAGCTCAGGAAAAAAAAAGCACCGAAATAAAGCACCGAAATGTGCGCTGCTTTTCGGTCTGGTTACTACCGTTTATGTCAGAACCGGTGCCATCATGGCACCGGACACCGGTACCCATCCCTACTGACATATCACTCCGTTTATTTTGTTTCATCGCTGTTTAATTTGATCGGCACTCAGCTTTCTGGAACAGCTCCTTATTTTCCACTCTAATTCATGATCTATTCTTTATCTTTTGAAGGTCATCTGGTGCTTCCAATCTCTCTGCTTTGCCAAAGATCTCGCCTTCATCTCTCACAAACAATCATAACAGCAGCTTCAACAGCAGGAAGTAAGGCATAGTTGTGGGTTGAATAGCAGAGGGGTGGGTTTGGATGGGAACAGCCAGAGATGGAGCCTGATGTGCAGCCTGGAGTTCAGGACAGAACTTCACGCTGAAGTCGCCAGAATGCTGGAAGGAATTGGCTTAAAAATTTGTTGCTTTTAACTTATGTAAACTTTTTCTTGACTCTTTTATCAGTTCTGTTTAGACTCATTCCATAATTCCATTACTGAAGCTGTTTGTAGCTTCTCACTATGAAATTCATCTAACTCTGTTTTGTACAGGTCTATCTCTGGTTGTAATTTGGGTGTTCTAAATCTCCTGATGATGCATTTTCAGCTGTAAGAGCTGATAGAAAAGAGGGGGGAAGGGCGCTTGCGTTGGACTGATCTCTTAAAATTTCTTCAGTGACAGTAGACTCCCTTTCTATTAACAACAAAGCCTCTGGGTGCCTTACTCAGCTTCTGATTATATTACTCAAATTTGCAAATCTATTTTCCAATTGATGATGGCACTGGCTAGCTGTGGTTGCATGATTTGGGCTAATGTGGTGGTTATTTCATCTAGCAACATTCCACGAGGTTTTGCTTCTGTATGTTATTTGATTTAACACCAGACTACATCTAAATATGTCTTTCAGGAAAATTAAAAACTTAAACCTTGAACATTTGTTTAAATACAACACGACAGCATGCTGTCAGTCAGTTACTTTCAAGTTCATGTTCCTAGTAGATTAGCTGGTAATGTCAGAGGATTTTTCTCCTGTTCCCGCATAATGTACAAGACCATAAAGTTTCCAGTAGGAATAACTGACTCTAGGGTTCAGTGATTGATAAGATTTATAAATCTGTAATGCAGACTAGACCTCCTATTTTAAATGTCTTTCTAATACCTGCAGCCTCTTTGTGGCTGATAGTCCTGAGGGGAGTCTGCATGTGGCCTCTTATTAAAACTATGCCCATATCCACAAACTTCACAGAGACTTGGACAGAATCTTTGCATTTGTTTGCTAAAACTGACATGACTGCTCATTTCATCAGTCTTCATTTCCTGAAGCATAGACCGCAGTTGCCAAAAACTGTCTGACTCATCAGGCAATTGAATTTGGGTGGAATCTGCTTTTTCATAACTTTGGATCTTCCTTTCTGCATTTAGTTAAAAAAAAAAATCAAAATAATAAATAAAATAAGTCAGCTTGCAATGCCATTGTAGCTAACCTGGGAAATGGCGCCAGAAATACTACTATGTTAAGCTGATTATGCTACAGCTACAGGGTACTACTGCCTGGTGGCTGTAGAATAATTAGCACTCCACCCTCCACATGCCAGGAGCATTGTCTTGTCATACCCATTCAAGCCAACCTGTAACTGAATGATTAGCTGTGCTAATGTTAGCCAAACAGAGCAGTTTCTTACATTTAGACTAGCCTTGTACCCTAAATTTAAATTCCAGCATACACTGCCCTCCTAAGGCTTTTTTTGTGTGTGTAATGCTCTGCAATCTGTGACGGCAGTTTAACAGAAAGCAGTTTCTGTGCTTTTGACACAATGGAAAATTATAGTCTTGTTTTCTTTGTGTCCCAGTGTAAAATGCAACTTGGTTAACAAGTGAATGCATTACTCTCCAAAAAGAAATTCAGTTTATGCCCAGTCATGCAGCTCTACTGCTAGCCTACGTGTTGAGAATATTGAACTCTTGCCTAAATATATTGTTTGTTGTGTATTGTTTGACCCAGAGGCTCTCTCAGCCATGTCCAAAAGATACACATACACTCTGTGGGTGGAGCTTACTGCCTTTGCTGTCCAGTGGACACTGTTCACTGTTCCCTCCCTTCATGTAATGCGTGTGATTTACTGCATGCTGGAGTGTGTGTGTGTGTGTGTGTGTGCCTGCGCGTGGTAGATAATAGACATTGTGCATCACATTTCTCAGTACTGTTGAAATGCAGAAATGGTAGTCACAGGCTTGGCCACCTTAAAAATCAATATTGACAAAGGATGAAGGTGTTAAAATCAACTGAGCCTTTTTTTGAATTCGTAAAAGTATCACAATAAAATACTTTCTCAGACATTTTTTCAGCTCGCACGTCTGACTTGTACTTGAAGCATAGTTGCACATTTTTGCCACAGCCGATGCATCTTTTTCTGCACAGTCGATGGATTGTTGAATGCACAGAGTGGGTGACTTGGGGAAATTGGATCTTTACTCTCAGCAGCTCTCCTGTCCCTGATTCACTCTGGTAGCAGCGCTGTCATTTTTTTTCTCTCTGAATTATACATAGGGATTTTTTTTTTTTTAATTTTTCCCCTTTCATATGAAGTGTTCCCATATTACATAACCCTTGTCTTTTTGATTCTGTGGTTTCGGCCTGGTCGGTTTAGCCTCAGCAAGTGATGCTCTGCAACTGCATTAAGTGTCACCGTCCTGCGAGGTAGCGTCCCCTGATTCTGGCAGCCAGTCTCTGCTCCTCTCACACACTCACTCTCTCCCTCTGTGTCTTTTGATCCCTTTACCTCTCCTTTCCTCCGAGCTCATTGCGATGCACATGTTCTGCAGTCTGAGTGACCTTCAGAATACGTTTCATCTGTTCCCACTTCTCACCTTCTCATCGCCTGCCTGTACACACATACTGCCCCTGATGATTAAAAAAAACACTTCTTTCTCTGGGTTGGAGTTTATTTATTTAGATCATCCCCTTTCAAACCTCTCATGGAGACAGCCATGACATATTAAAGAGGATGAAAGAAGGGTGTGTCAAAGTGTGATTTACTTAGTCCAGAGTGTCAGAGGTTGTGTTTTACCAGCAAAAGAAGGAAAAAAAGAGCAGGAATTTGTGCTAGTGTGCAGAGTTTAGTGAGAACAGTGATATATGCATGCTAGTGTGAGAAAATGGGATAAATTACGTGCTGGCATGATTGTGTTAATGTGTCTTTGTATGTATGTCTCGACTCCTCTCTGTAAATGTGAGTTGGTCCTGTGAATACTGCAGCCTCAGCTGGATGCAGTGGATCAGCTGCTTCCTCCATCCCCATCTCATTTCTCTTCTGTCATCCTCTCCCCCCTTGTACTGTCCGCCCCTCCCCCCCATTCTCTTTGCTTCTCCCGCCCTCCCTCTTTCTCTGTGCACCTCTACCTCCAGCAGCAGCAGTCTTGAGCATCCTTGCTGCTGCTGCTGTTGCTGCTGCTATAAATATCTGCTGGTAGCCGTAGAGCAGCAGAGAGCAGCAGGCAGGCCAGAGGGAGGAGCAGAGGACAGGACGGCATAGGACGGGGGGGGGAAACGAATTGAAGCAGAGAGGATAACGAGATGACAGGCGATTGAGCCCGAACAAGAAGACTGGGAGAAATGAGGAGAGGGGAGCTGACCAGTTAACTCTAAGACAGACCAGAATGTGTGCTTTCGTGTGCACTGAATTGTACAGTTTTAAAGGTTGGCCTGTGCTGGACTTGGAATCAGATTCAGGCCTAAACTTCACCTGGACTATTCAAACTGCTTCTGGAGCTGGATTGGCTTGAGCTGAGTTAAGACTAAGACTCAACAGTCAAAACTGGAGCCGGACCGTCCTTTCTGATCTCAGATACCCAAACTTTTCATACAAGGGACCCAAGAAAACCCCATCGAAGCTGCTGGCTGTCTAGTTTTGTGCGGACATGCAGGCCATCAAGGGCCGGGGTGGGGCTGAGATGTCATGCTCCTGTGTTGCTGGTGGTGCCTGAGGCCTGAGGCGGTGGAGCTGGATGGCAGGAGGGTGGACCACCGAGTGTTGAACTGCGAGGCAACTGCCTCCACCGCCATCGCAGCAGTTTCCCTTGACCAGTGGGAGCCAGAAACGGCCAACACTGCTTTATCGAGCTCCCAGAGGTCTGCTGATTGCTGCAGCTGGGCAAGCCTATCTTAAGGCTCTTAATAATTGTTTAGGAAGCTGTAAAGAGAGGGGATGAAATAGTGAAGCTGTGTACCTTCTAGTCTTTGTAAAGTTTTGTTTGTTAAAAACTTTAATTTGATTTAGTGTAGATGTTGTCTGTTAGTATTAGATTTCTCTGTTCGTCAGTGTTCATGACTTTCCACAAACGACCCTGTTTAATCTCTCAATGTCTGTATGTTGATTGTACAGTGTGAAGAATTCGAGCTATAGTCTACCATCCTACCACCCTTACAGCAACAGTTATGACTACTCGGACCAGAGCAGGCAGAGCGAGCGCTCAGGCTTGTGTGGACTCTCAAACCTGGGCAACACCTGTTTCATGAACTCTGCTGTGCAGGTAATCTTTTCGTGGAGCTCTTTAGAGTCTGGAACTATGCTAATTAGCACGCCAATGTTTACTCAAAATTCTACAGAGAAAACTTCAAAAAAAAAAAAAAAAATCCAGTTAATTTGAAAGATATTTTTCTCTCCTGTTTTTGCGTTTTAGTGTTTAAGCAATACCCCTCCGCTGACGGAGTACTTCCTCAAAGACAAGTACACAGATGAGCTGAATGAGGACAATCCACTGGGCATGAAGGGGGAGATTGCCAAAGCCTACGCGGAGCTTATTAAACAGCTGTGGTCAGGCAAATACAGCTACGTCACCCCAAGGCCTTTCAAGGTAATTCCTTGGAAAAAATATATTAAATGTGTGAAGGAACCTTCATCTTTGAATCTTCACATGTGTTAAAAAACTATTTTTGATCAATGTTGGACAGATGAAGACTTGCATCAATCTGTAGGAGCTAATAATCTCATGATGGCACTCCCCAATGAAATACATAAACAGACATGGACATTGTATGGCCGCCGGCCACATCCAGTTTTTCTCCTTGGCTCTGGATGAGAGCTGCAACACAACAGAGTTATTATGTTTGTAAGTGAGATAACGAAAGACTTTGAGCTGGCAGCAGTGCACTCAGTGAAAGAGACAGACAGGGAGGGATTTGTTCACTGTCGAAATTTGACAAGGACAAATGTCAGATTTAAGTTAAAGTGATTGAAAGTGGTACTTCTGCATTGTGTTAAACACCAGGAGCTGTCGTGTAAGCCAGTGCTGAAAATGAACCATGTTGTTGTTAATTAAAATAGTTTTCTAGTATAAACAGTTTTAATAACTTCATCAGAGTCGCAGACTTTCTACAGATAAGGAGACATGCTCAAAGATGTAAGTTCTCTTTGAATTGAAGTTTATCGAAATTGAAATTTGACGAAGTTTAACATCCAGGTACAGCTCCTCAGTTAGTCACATTTAGACCTCATATACACTAACCGTGACTTTAATGCACTTGTTCAGGCCCAAAACAGACTAGATTTTTCTCACTCAGATGAAGTAATTAATCTACAAGCAAAATAGAAACAGCACTTTGTATGAAGTTAAAGATTTTGAAATTGCTTCTGGGAATGTTGATTTAATAGTGATAAAATGTTGGTGTTTTTAACTATGCCTTTTTCATATTTTTATTAGCTAATTGCAACAGCTAGTCTTAATCTTATTTCTGAGCGTATAAAGGTTAAAACCATTTCAGTTTAAGACCTATGGGCTACAGAATAGAGAACATGGACATCTTATATTATTTTGAAAGAAACCGCTTACTCAGTGTGATGTATTATGATGAGGCCGACATGATTTTGCTCCTCTACCCATGTGTTTTTTCCAAAAAGTATGTTTGTTTTTTTTCTCCCCTCCCCACTCATCCAGACCCAGGTGGGCCGCTTTGCTCCCCAGTTCTCGGGCTACCAGCAGCAGGACTCTCATGAGCTTCTGGCTTTCCTTTTGGATGGCCTACATGAGGACTTGAACCGCATCAGAAAGAAGCCCTACATTCAGCTCAAGGATGCAAATGGTCGGCCTGATAAGGTGAGACCAGCGGCTCATGAATGGATTGATAAAAGTAAAAAAAGAAAAAAAAGATTTCTTTTATTTATTTAGTTACATTTTATTAAATTTTTGTGTATACCTGTTTTTTGTTTTTGTTTTTTATGCCAGGTTGTGGCAGAGGAGGCGTGGGAGAACCACATTAAGAGAAATGACTCCATTATTGTGGACATCTTCCACGGTCTTTTCAAGTCGACTCTGGTGTGTCCTGTGTGCTCGAAGGTCTCTGTGACCTTTGATCCTTTCTGCTACTTGACCCTGCCACTGCCCATGAAGAAGGAACGGACACTAGAAGTTTATTTAGTCAGACTGGACCCTCTGGCCAAACCCACACAGGTAACAAGCTGAGCACAGAGAGGAAAAAAAATGACTACTGTAAGCAGTATCATGCCATATCATGTATGAACAGCAGGCAGTAATCATGTTTTTGTTTTTTTTCCCCTCAGTACAAACTAACTGTGCCGAAAGTGGGCTACATTTCTGACCTGTGTACCTCCCTGTCCAACCTGTCAGGCGTGCCTGCTGAAAAGGTAGAATATTTAGCATCAGCCTGCGCAGGAATCCTGCCTCTGTTATCATGTTGTAATGCTGACATCTACTTTTTAATAGACGTTGTCCTCTGAGCTACAGAAGCTAGTGAGGGGAAATGTTGCATATTTTTCAGATAAAGGGAGAGGTGAGGAACAGGGACACAAAGGATAACTAGAGACCAAGGGAACTGGAATTCAATATGTATGAACCTGCTATTATGCTGTTACACTACATGTTGCACAGACAGAATAGCAAAGCTGCCACACTAATCAGTGTGGTCGTTTATTTTCTTGTAGGTCTGTTTTAGGTTATTCATTTTTTTCTCTACACGACTTCTCTCTGTGTGGTTCGTCAAGGTCACAAAGTGAGATAACACGCAAGGGAAATGAGTCAAAATGAGTCAAAAATCACATTGTATTTCCTCCATATAGGCTTAATTAAGCCTGGTCTTTCAGATCCGGGTTGCGTTTACAGCAGTGTATCCTACTGTCACTCAAAGCCTGCGCCATCCTGAAGTACTAGTAAAACAAACCCCAGAAACAGGGCTTTGGAAGTATCCCTAGTTCCTGCAGTGCAGATACAAAAGAAAGGTGCTTTTTTTATTTTATTTTTTTTTATTTTTATTTTTTTCTTGCAGAGGTTAAGAGGACTATGAAAGAATTTAAACTATGAAAAAGATCATTTCAAATACAGGCTGGTTAATTAAGTTCTAAAAAGTTTTTTCTCATGAATTGAAGTTATGTTGCCCGTCATCTTAAGCTCGTTTTACCAATCTACTAAATGGCTTTTTAAGATGTGTTGGCAGATTAATTTAATTGCTGGCCATAATTAGGATTCTCAGCACTGACTCTCCCGTCTCTTATCCTTCAGATGATTGTAACTGACATCTATAACCACCGTTTCCACCGGATCTTCGCCACCAATGAAAACCTCAGCAGCATTATGGAGAGAGATGATATTTATGTGTGAGTGTCAGATATGAGCAGCTGACAGACAACACGTCTGCAGATTATGTAGATATAACAAACTGCAGGCATGTGCCATTTTCAAAAACGTAGTTTTTTGTTGTTGTTTTTTTTTTTTCGTTTTTGTTTTTTACACTAGGATGCTGAGTTTCACTTTTCATTGGTTTGTCGACATCTTGCTTAACCAGCGTGACTCTAAAGGATTCACCACATGTCTCTCTGCAGCTTTGAGGTGGCGGTGAACAGAGTGGAGGACACAGACCACGTAGTGATCCCAGTGCACTTGAGAGAAAAGTACAAGCAGTCAGGATATAACCACACGAGCACGCCGCTGTTTGGACAACCCTTCCTCATCGCCGTCCCCAGAACCCTCAGTGAAGACAAGCTCTACAACATGCTGCTCCAGCGCCTCTGGTAAGTCAGCAAAAATCGACAGGCTCTTTTTGCAGATAATCAACGCTGTGTCGTTTAGAAATAGAAAATAAAAACAAAAACTTGTGCTTGGAATAAAAAGTGGTTTTGTGTTTGCAGTCGGTTTGTGCGATCTTCTGTAGAGGAAGAAGAGGACGACTGTGAAGAGACACAGCCATCTAAACAACACACTGTTAATGGTAATGCCACTAATGGACTGTTGGAGGAGGGGTCACCGAGTAAGTGCACCAACACAGTTTTCTTGTAAAGTTCTGACCTTTTGAAATGCTTTTTTTTTTTTTTTTCTTTTTTTTTTAAAAAAGTGTGCTGCTTAGTGTTTGCTGTTAAAAACTCTACTGCCGTCTTTCAGGTGAGATGGAGACCGATGAGCAGGACGACGAGTCCAGCCAGGATCAGGAGCTGCCCTCTGAAAACGACAACAGCCAGTCGGAGGACTCTGTCGGTGGGGACAATGAGCTTGAGAACGGTGTGGTCGGCCCACAGAATTCCACCAGAGGCCAGCAGACGTCCGGACACAGCAGGAAGAGACTTTTTACATTCCAGTTCAATAACATGGGAAAAACGGACTTCTCACTCATCAAGGAGGACACCAGGCAGATCCGCTTTGACGAGGGACACCTCCGACTTAGTGGTAGGAAGCGGGCTTTACTGTTTTTTTTTTTAGCATCATTGAAATGGGAAATAGAAAAGTTTTTTTTTTTTTTTTGGTTTTCCTCGATCATGTAATCACAGCATTAATCAATAAATGAAGTCATTTTAACTGCTGTAAATATTACAGCATATTTACATTCTGCCCATCTTTTTACAGACCGCTCTTATCTCTCCTTGGACTGGGAACCAGAAATCAAGAAGAAGTATTTTGACGAGACTGTTGTTGAGGTAAAACTGATGTCGGGAGCTGCGACATTGTCTGTTTTCACGGTGTAACTGTTGTAGTGCAGCTCGATCACATTTTTAGCAAGACGCTGAGCAGTGTGGAACATAATCATGTAGTGATAACTGCACAGAGAAGAGCAGCAGGAAACCGAGGTGACTATTCCAAATGTCTTCTAATCAAGAGCCCACAGGTTTGAAACTCTAGATCTACTCACTAGATGATGCCGTGAATAAGCTCATCTAAGTGTTAAAGTAATCTGTAAATATTACCTCTTACTCCACGCATTTTAATCTGAAGGAAAGGAACTGAGTAGGGATGGCTACGATAACTTTGTATTAAACAGTGCCAGGGCTAAATTTATTTAACGGTAATTATGTAATGGTATGGACAAGCTCCAGCGCCATCATTTCTGCTCTTGCTGCTGGAGAAATTGAAATGGTCTATTTTCTACTTGTTACTCCAGAATCAATCTGGAAAACTATTGGCCAGTGTTTTGGGGCTCACAGTGTAACTGGTGAACACCTGGTCCAAACCATTCTCTCCTGTTCACTAGTTAATGTTTTTAAATGCAGATTTTATTTATTTATTTTATTTGCTTTTCAGGTTGCATTTGGGTACATTCAATCTCTGATTCTGCGTTTACTTACTGTTTACCAATCAAACCCTCCTTATATGCTCCTGTCTAAAGAACTTGGACTACAAACTGAAACCAAACTGTTTTCACTGCCAGAAAGAGTCTTATTGTCTGTATGGAGTTAACCTATACTACTAGTAATGATAGTAGAAAGGACACTTCACCAGTCTGTGATGGCACTTTCATGTAAGGGTTCAAACATAACCAATGTGTCTTAACTTTGCACAGTTTTCACAGCTTTTGACAGCCTAGCTTGCAGTTCATCTCTAGTTGCTCCACATATGTGATGCAACCAAGAGTCTACAGATTTACAAGTTGTTTTTGTTGTTGTAATTGTGCTATGTAATTGTAATGTGTTTTAGGATTATGATGATTAGGATTATTAGATAATGGTGTGAAACACTGTTTATAACAGTTTAATTTATATTACATGTACATTAATTCTTTTTGGTTTTTCTCTTAAAACCTATTATAATATTAATTAATATTATAGTTGAAGTACCTTAAGCAGTACTGTTGAGATTAACAGTTGAGGTCTTGACAACACTTATCTCTAACTGTACTTTTAAACGGCTTCTTTCAAAGTTAAATGTTCTCTTTTGCCACAGATTTTAATTCATGTCATTTCAGACAACTAATTCAGAACTGTTTTACTCTAACAACTATATGCTCGTGTCTCTGGGAGCAGGACTGTGACAAGCACGAGAGCATGGAGTACAAACCTCAAAAAAAGGCTTTCTTCAAGCTGAAGGACTGCATCGAACTGTTCACCACAAAGGAAAAACTGGGGGCAGAGGACCCTTGGTGAGAAGCAGTGAAAACAATTCAAAACACTAGTTGTTGATGTCTGGCTGGTTACAGCACCTAAAAGGTGATGTATCTTCTCACAGGTACTGTCCCAACTGTAAGCAGCACCAGCAGGCCACAAAGAAGCTGGACCTGTGGTCTCTGCCACCAGTGCTGGTGGTCCATCTTAAACGCTTCTCATACAGTCGCTACATGAGGGATAAACTGGACTCGCTTGTTGACTTCCCGCTCAGGTAGGCGCGCGCACGCACGCACGCACGCACGCACACACACACACACACACACACACACACATTCACAGGGCACTGCCTTTTTAGCAGTTTATCCAGTGTATATCCTGCTCATTCTTTTCAAAATCTACAGTGTGTGTGTATGTGAACACTCACAATATACCCTTGATGAGTTAATGACAAGCTGCTTTGTTGTTGTGTGATAGATGATTGGGGTTGCTGCATAATTTTTTTTATGTAATGTATTGTAGTCAACTCAAAGTATTTTTTTTGAGGGAGGAAAAAACCCAACAGCAAATGATTGTTTCCCAAAAAGGTAGGACAAACATGGCATGTGCTCAAGGACATCAGTGTTGACACAAGTTGTGTGTATTTCTGCTGTAAGGCAAACAGGTGAATTGTGAGTCTGTCTTTTGACGCTTCAGCTTTCAGTTATTAAAGCGCATAATTTAAATGTTTAATTTGTTGTTTTTCTGAATAAATTTTGCTACACTTTGATTTGTGAGTATTATATTGTGATCGCTATAATACACAAGATGTGAAAATTGGTATCTGAAAATTTAAATAAGTCATATTTTATGAACTTTCCAAAAAACCTTCAAATTATTTTCATTATTTTGTTTTTAGATGGTTTTTTTGCATATTTAAATCAGTCAGATTTCAATGTTGGTCTGAAACATGTCGGTGTGATAAATATGGGAAAAGCGTAAGAAGAAATGCAGGGTCTGATCCTGATTTACAACACTGTACATGCTACATGTTTCTACCTTCATCACAAACACACCACGCTGAACGTGTGCAATGACGGCTTGTTTCGTGTTTGTTCCCAGAGATCTGGACATGTCTGAATTCCTGATCAACCCCAATGCCGGGCCCTGTCGCTACGACCTCATTGCTGTGTCCAATCACTATGGTGGGATGGGAGGGGGCCACTGTAAGACTCAAACTCATGCAACCATGTATCTTTTTTCTTTTTTTCCTTTTTTTTAAATTAGGATTTATAATGTTCCCGGATTTAATTTCAACCCCATGAAAGGTCACTGGTAGAAAGAAGAATGTTCTTGTGGCCTCTGAGTAACCAGACAGTTTAAATCTGGCTTGTTGTGAATCTGTAAACTGTAGAATCTCTTTATTAGTTAGTAATGCTGTTAGAAGTCGCAAATTGCTTTTATAACATAAGAGCCAAGCAGTGGGAGTATATAAAATGACACACAGAAAGGGAAACATGGTGAAACGGGGCTCTAACTAATGGAAATTTTCATGACTACAGGATTTCCAACAGAAAAATAAATGTAATCAGAGCGGTAACTCTTTTTGTTAAAATCGATACGTCTCCCACACAGTTTTTGGCATTGCCACGTTTCTACTCTTCAAATCAAAGCTTCGATTTGGTGCATAAACTCTTACAAATTTCCTTTTGAATGACTAGATGATTAATCATTGAGTAATTTCTGCTCTAATTGCTGTGTTTTCCTGTCTTTTAATCTTGTGTTTGTTACTTTTCAGATACTGGTTATGCTAAAAACAAAGACGATGGAAAGTGGTACAACTTTGATGACAGCAGCGTGTCTCCTGCCAGCGAAGATCAAATAGTGGTGAGTGTCCTCATTTGTAAAAGCCACAGACAGCAGGTCCTACTGCATTTTTATTAAAGGCAGACTTGCTGGGCAAATAAAATGAATTATGTCATCAGAGTAATGCACGTATGTGCACTGTAATGAGGATGAGTTATGTAGTTGTCACACGGCCTGAGTTCTCCAAGGCATCAAACTGTGCTGAGACCCCAAAAGGTTGATTCTGTTCATCTGGACGTAACATTTTCAGTGGTTTCTCCCACTGAAATGCTACGTCCAGATGAACAGAATCAACCTTTTGGGATTTACTTACCTGGATGATTGAGCATGCATCATGACAACTGTGCTGAGATTTCCCAAAAAGTAAGTGTGGGTGTGTGGTACAGAGAGCTCTCTGTTCTGTGGTGGGGAGGATGATTGAAGCCAGACAGGTAAACCCTCACGGAGATGTTTTCGTGCATAGAGAGCGTTTATAAAGGCTTTCACATCTTGGAGGCAAACTGAACTTCAGATGTTCTGGAGGAGATTTAGCGAGCTCATTAAAAAACATCGAGAATGTACAGTTGTTCTAATTGTTGTTGTGTTTTGTTTTGGGGTTTTTTTTTTTAATAGGACTGAATGTAATATTAGGGACTACTTTCAGTAACAGATTAATACCATGGGTTTAAATGAAAGATTGCTGTTGTCTGCTGATTTGTGGACTACTGTTCTGCAGACACATTTGACCATGGTCAGTGGTGATGGTGTTAACTTATCAGCCAAGGCTGTTTGGCATGTTCATTTGACAAACTGCACGAGTGTTCACACAGCTACATGCGACAGCTACAGAATAAAATCACTTCTCAGGCATCTGCTAGTGCCGCTAAGTGCATGTGCATGCCACGTTGTTGGCCATATTATTAAATTAAAAATATTGAACATGTAAAACACGGCCACACTGATAAAGATGTGGCACAGCAGATGGTTACATGTATTCAAAGCACACACTTAATAATGGAAACTATATGACTTAGTACAATGTAAAATGGCGAATCCCGTTAAAGGAAAAAAATCCAGACCCTGTACAGCTGTGATGATGCAGAGACAAAAGCAGTTTTATACTAGTCTGTAAGGACTGTGACCTGCTGTTCAAGTGAGCCTCAAGTGGTCAATAAAGGGAACTGCATTTATCTGCACTAAGCATTATCTTCATTTTTTAGACCTGGATGCTTCCATTGAAAAGAGATTTGGTGGTCTAGTGAATATTTATACAGCCCGCTTTTCCAGTTTATAAAAATCTTTAGTGACTGCATTTCTCATTGTTTCTCAAAGGAAAACAAAAAGGAAAAGTTGGTAAAAGTCCGTTTTCTAAGGTGAGCCTGACTCCATCATGTCAGTGTAGCTGAGTGACGCTGTTTCCTGTTTTGTTTCCGTCTCTCTCTGTAGTCCAAAGCAGCCTATGTGCTGTTCTACCAGCGCCAGGACACAGTGAAAGGCACCGGCTACTTTGCTCTCGACCGAGAGGAGGAGGAAGAGGAGGAGGAAGATGAAGAAGAGGAAGGGGAGGATGAGGAGAACGAGGGCGAGGAGAGGAGGGAGAGAAAAACCGCCTTGTCCGCTCAGGGAGGCTTGTCTGCTGCCGCTGCCGCCGCTGTTCAAAGCGACGACGAGGACCCTAATGAGAACCAGTGCAGGAAGAACGACGAAGAGCAGGAAGACGAGGAGGAAGAGGAGGCGGCGGAACAGGCGCCCAATCGAGACGTCGCCATGAAAACCAACTGAGGGAATCGAGGACATGAATATATATAGAGAGAATGGGATCTTTCCATCCAAAGCCATACGGACACACGGCGTGACAGCGGGCGCCACTGGTCCCACCCAGCGGCTCGGACTTAGCTGCTCGACAGGAAGAACCACTGCGGAGACATCAGCTGTTGGGTCAGGGGGCTACAGGGGTACGCAACTCTTAAGAAATCAGGGCCCTCCTCTGTGGTTGGATCACTGTGTGTGTTTGTGTGTGTGTGCGTGTGTGGCCACGTTGTTTGTTTAGAATTTGCTCACTTGCTCTCTGAGAAGAGTCACTAAACAGCCGGGATCTTTGTTTTTTTTTTTTTTTTTTTTTTACAGCTTTGAATCTCAGTTTTATTATTATTTTTTTTAAAGTACATATCTTTAAGAGGAATGCATTTTTGGCATATCATTTTAGCATCATCGTTTAGATTTTGTAAATATTTTAAACACTGAATTGTACCGAGTTTTCATGATGCGCTGAAACATTTTTGAACTTGCACAATCACCAACCATCCGCCCCGCTTTTCTTTCCTTTTTTTAAAATTTTAAATGTATCGATGCCAGACATACTGCAACTTTGTGTCAGTTTTCTCACATACAGAGCTTAGGAAGCTGCCTTTAGAAAGCCAGTGCTGAGACGCCACTACACTAAGAAATAATGTTGAGAACTGACAGTCGTTGCTGTGTGGGTTTTTTTCTTTTTTTAAATAGCCATCCAGCCGAGCTAGCTCTGTCATGCTGCTGCGATCTTAGATTTTTACACATGATTAACATACTGGCATGAGCCTTGGAGAACTTAAGATCCTGCTTTTGCTCTGTCTATAGTCCTCTCTGTTTATAATTCTTCAGTAAAGCAGGACTGAGATATTGCGTGGCTAACTTTACAAAGAAACCACACTGCATCTCTCCATATTTTAAATATTAGGAAATGCTCTTTTAGAAGTTTATATCCGGAAGTCAAACCTATATGTAGTGAAGTGGTGTTTAAGGAGTTAGCAGAGATTCTTTACTCCTCTTCACCCGCTCCTGAAGTTGTACTTCATTAGATGGTATTTAAAGCTTTATTGTGGCTACGTTCTTAAGATTTTAGGCACTTTGAGATTAGGGACATCGGTGATTTCATTGTCTCTTGTTTGAATCGCCTCGGCCTTAACTCTTAATCTCAGACCAGTCGCCTTTTCTTTGCACACGGCCGTCACACCATCTCTCGATATTACGCGAGCACTCGTCTATGAATGTCCATGTTACTTGCTTGATATCTCCCAGCCACGTCACACCAGTTTCTTTTAACCCACAAGAGGGCCAGAATGTATGCTGAATGAACCAGACCACATGTATGTGACTGATGCCTTTTAAGTCATCCTTTCTTTCTTTCACTTCTCCCCATGGCCCTTTCGAGTTTGAAAGGTGATGGAAATGGGTGTTCTTTGCATTTTATATTACCTGTATGAATTTCATGGGTATTAGCTGAATGCGTCCCTTTTTTGTGGTCCTGAGCTTTGAGGAGGAGAGAGGGAGACAAAACTTAAAAAAAACAAAAACAAAAAAACATTTTGGGGTGAGTGTGCCTAAAAGGCCTTTCAGCTTCTCGGGATCATGATACAGTGAAAATATTTTGTGGCACATCGTTGGCAGGATATTCCTCCATCGACGTAACTCGCGGTAAAACTCTATTCTCCATGGTGGAGTGCGATGTTTTCTTTTCTACCTGCTCTTTCCATTGTAAACAGCATTAGCGGATCTGTTGTTGCCTCAGAATATTAGATGTGTAACATGCCTTTAAGAGCATCTCTGTGCTTCGACTTCAGGTGGCTTTACCGCCTCAGTGCTGCCTTGCTTTTTGGGCAACTCACCCCATCCTGAGTGAGATGTGATTGCTACTATAGGCTTATACAATACTGTACATAAGAGTTCACTCTGTGAGTGCACATTTGATAAAATTTATTTATTTATATGTAAGCATTTAATAATAAACAATATATTTAAAACCTTGGCAAGACGTGAAATGTCAGGGGTAACGTGGCTCGAGTCCACACATACACACTAGTTTGCAGAGTCTTGCCTGTGCTCTCGTCAGGGAGGGAATATTTTTTAAACAAAGGATGATTCTGTTTTGGGACTTTTTTTGTAAAGATAATCCAGACATCCTTGCATGATGATGTATGGGGTGAGGGTGTGGGTGAGGGTGGGGGTGGGGAGTTACCAGGTTTGGCTGCACTTGAGTTCACTTGGGTTTACATTTGAAATGTGCATGTGTATTTATACACAATCTTCAATAAAGTTGTGTAAAGCTTCCTGTGCTTCGGCCTGGTGGTTCACTTTCTTGACCAGCTTCCATAGCTGCCCCACATCTTTGACTGTATTATTTTATAAATAAGAACAATAATAAAATACAAATCTGTTTGTATCCTTTGCGTAACATAGTTGTCAAATTACCAGATACTTCAGATTCTGGACTGAAATGTATAAAATAACAGGTTTATTTATTCAATACTGTGATTGGTACACATTCTGTTTAGAATTCACATTTATATAGATATTTTACATAGAGATGTAAATGTGTATCACAAACACAATCCAACTCCTCTAAACACATCACCTTTTCCTTCTTTGGGTTTTCTAAATACATTTTGAAATTATAATTAATGCAATGCTGCTACGCTTTGGATAAAAAAAATGGCATTTTAAAAATGTGCAGCATTGAAAGCTGCTCTGGTAGAATAAAAATATGAATCTGAATATTAGCACAACAGGTCGCCTTTAACATCTATGGTCAGGAAAGCATGCTCGGCTCATATCCCAGCAGTAAGTGATCTCACTGGCGTTCCCTAAAGAAGGTGAACATCGCTATGAGCCATATAAAGGAAGGCTGTCATGCTTCCCTTTGTTTGATCTTCTGCTCTCCATCTCCTAGTATGATCTGTGAGCAGGAACACGGTGTTCTCTCCCCGGTTCCTCCGGGTTATCCGGCCGCTTACAGCCAAGGCGGTTCTACCGAGAAGAGGCTCGTCCTTCTGACCAATAGGAGAGAGGAGGAGGATCGGCTGTGAGCAAAGCGCCTCACTCCGTCAGAGAAAAGAGAAACCCAAAGAGAAACGTGCTTTGCTTGTTAAGATTGGACGTTAGAACGCACTGACATTAAAGGAGGCTATGAATGACAGGGATGGATAGTCTGAAATCTCTCTCACGAGCATAAAGTTTTAATTTTTCTGGCACTTCACATTTTTAATAGACGACGGCTACAGTCCGGCACATCTTTAAAAACGCCTTCGTCTGTGTTTTACCAGCTGGTGGCGCCCTCTGCCAGTGTGCCCTCTCCTGCTGGTGTTTGGTAAAGCAGTCAGAGGTGGACCTCTGCGTTTTCTCCAATCTCTGGTCGTGGCTACACCCGTCCTGACGTTCCCCGCGAATTTTATCCACGGCGCTCCGCCACATCCACTCATTTTATTTGATTTTTTTTAGTTGGGGGGAGGGGACGCACACACTACCTGACGTGCTGTCGGAGGCAGAATGGTTAGAGCAAAGCGGGTCTCCTGTTTGGATTCGTACGGCTTTCTGCCCTTTAAACCGCGCTGATGTGATGGCTGGACAACTTTGTGCTCACTGCGCGGAGACCGAAGCAGACAACAATAGGCTCTAATGCAGCCTGCTGCAGTTCGGCTGCAAGGTGAAGGTCCGTGTGAAGAGCCCGTGGATCGTTTGCGTTTTCTCAGATCCAACAAGTCCGGCAAGGTAAAAATTTAAACAGAATTACAGGAAGTGTTCTCACTTTTAGGTAATCTCTTTCTTTCAAATACCCCCCCCCCCCCCCCCCAAAACAAAATGTGTTGCTCTCAGAGCAAAAAAAAATATATATTTTCGGGGGTAAATGGTTAGTATCGTGGTTTGTGGTGATTTGTGCCTGAATATGTTTTTATATAGCGTGCAGTCACCCATATTGTTCTAATTAAAACAAGATTTAAAAGCAGGATTTCGTGTTTCTCTCTCTCTCTCTCTCCTTTTTTTTAATTTTTTTTTTTTATACATGAATGGCACCGTGCCACTCCACGCGCTTCGCCGCCCTTACCTGCCACATTTTCCCTCTCTATTTGCTCTTTTTCTTACCACCGAGGTCAACCGAGGAGAGCGTGTGTGCAGGAGATATGGGAAATGTACGGGAGGTGTTTTTTTTCCCCCTCCTTTCCTACTATGGGTGGGGTTTTGTCTCGCTTTATTGCGGCCCCGTTTTAGGCGTGCGCCATTTTCCGTGCGCTTTTACGCACGGGGACACCAATAAAACTGATAGTCTGATTAAATCTGGAACCAAGAGATTTTCCACAGAAAAGCGCATCCCTGGTGCCAAGTTCTGGCTGAGGTAGTAGTTTGTGCTGTTGGTCGGGTTGTCATATTACCCCTTGCGGAGATGACTGCGCAATCTACTGCCTTGCCGGCGCTGGTGACTTGCAACGAGGGAGCCAACCGGATCGACATAAAAGCCTAAACCCCACTTTACATCGTTCAGAAAAAGAAGTGATGGAATAAAGAAAAAGAAAACGCATGCTTTCAAGAAAATTCAAATACTTGTGTGTGATATAAATGTTAACATTTCTTGAAATAAAGTATTTTTTCCAAAGCTTGCATCACGTGCATTTGTGTATATCTGATTCCAAATCTTGTTATAATTAATGTTCTGCTTAAACATTCTTATTTCTCACGGGGGTGGGGTGTTAAAGCAAAGATGGAATTAAAGATGCCAGTCCCATTAAGTGTCTTAGCAAGCATTTATGGTAACCTAGTGCTGTACCATATTATAAATTGTGTTATAGCTCCAATGCAAAGTAGATATAGGGCCAATTTTGCCGATACCAGTGCTGATACTCGTACTCCCTTAAGAGAACATATAACCCCAATTCTTCATCAGCTTCACTGGTTGCCCATAGAAGCTAGGATAAACTTTAAAATTTTAGTTCTCACATTTAAGTGCATCCATAACCTTGCCCCTCCTTATCTGTGCGATCTGCTTCATATTACCACTGCTTCCTGCTCTCTCAGATCTTCATCTGCCATTCATCTTGTTCTTTCTGCTCGTCTTGTCACTACGGGGAACAGAGTGTTCAGTCGCACTGCTCCTCTGCTCTGGAATTCACTTCCTCCAGTCATAAGAAATATAGATTCCCTTCCCTTATTTAAGTCACAGCTTAAAGCATACTTGTTTAAACTGGCTTGCTCGCTTTAATACAGATCTTACCTTTAAAAAAATTGTTTATTTTTTGTATTTTATAATAATCTACTGTTTTATTAATATCTTTCTTCTCTTTGTAAGGTGACATTGGGTTTTAAAAAGGCGCTCTCAAATAAAATGTATTTCTGCTCTTCATGTATTTTAAAACATTTATTTATTTATTTTTTTTGGGGGGGGGCAGCTTCTGTTTAAATGTGCTGTATGTATGTTACCGGTTCATTCACTGTGTGAAATGGTTGAAACTATTGAAACCCAGTTTTTTGATTGGCTGCCCCTATAAACAGAAGGTTAAATAGCAGGTGGGTGGGGCTTATTGTGGATGTCTGCTTAAACTGACACAGAGGGATGGCCAACAAAGAAAAATGAAACCAAGTGTTAAGAGCACTCTGCCTGAGCCTCTGGCTGACAAGGATTCAGTTCAATTCAGTTTTAGTCACATAGCATCAAATCACAACAGCAGTCTCTTCAAGGTGCTCTATATTGTAAGGTAAAGACCCTAAAATAATACATAGAAAACCATCAATCAAACGATCCCTTAACAGCAAGCACTTGGTGACAGTGGAAAGGAACTCCCACTTGACAGGAAGAAACCTCTGTGGCAGCCGTCTGCATTCATCAGCTTGTGGTGTTGGGAGTGAGATAGGACAAAATACACACTGTGTACGAGAGCTAGAGATGAACAATTATCTGTACATAGGCCGAGTTCATTAAATAAATTGTTAGCCCTGTTTTATATGCACATCCATCCCTGTGACAGTACATGTATGAGAGAACTTTAAAAAGAATATATTTTCTTTAATTTTTTTTTTAACGAATGAAAGGATTTTTATGTATTTTAAAGGGTCACCTAGTGACATGCATTGTAAATTAGTTTAGAATGAAGCTGATGTGTGCCATGGATCATGGTACACTCACTGGACACTTTATTAGTTACACTTTGCTGGTAAAAGCTTGGACCCAATTTTGTCTCCATTCTTCAAGGTACAATTTTATCAAGGTGCTAGAAAATATTCTTCTTATATTTTGGTCCATATTGACACGACAGGATCGCACAGTGGCTGCAGATTTGTCAAATGCACAGCCGTGATGCAAATCCATTGTGCCACATCCCAAAGGTGCTCTGTTGAGGTGACTGTGGAGGCCGTTTGCGTGCAGTGAACTCATTGTTCAAACCATTTTTAAGAAATCTGTTTGAGATGTTTTCCACTTTGTGACAGCGTCATCCTACTGCAAGCAGCCATCACTGTGGTCATAAAAGGATGGATGGTCAGCAACAATGATAAGTAGGCTTTTAAACAATGCTCGGCTGATAGTAAGGGACCCAAAATGTGCCAAGAAAATATTCCCCACACCATTCCACCATCAGCGGCCTGAACTATTGATAAAAGGCAGGGTTTCATGTTGATTGCATGAAAAAAGCTGTTAAAAATGGTAATGTGTGTTTAAAAATATGGCAAATATAAAAAATTTATATTTTTAAAGCAGTACATTGTATAATACTGTAATGGGTTCTTTATTTATTTTACAGTGAAGATGAACATTTTAGTTTCCCCACCTCATTATTTTTATAACCTACTCATCAAGCATGTGCATATTTTTTGGTTTATTTTTTGATTAGCATTCAATCTCTCAATGAATACAGAAGAAAGATATACCACAAAGCAAGAAAGCACCAGATAAGGCTAATCAAAAAGGTACTGGCTGAAGCACATGCTTATTAGGCCAAACCTTTCACTACAAGATTATTCGACAGGCAGCTGGAAGCAACAGAGAAGAATAAAGCGTATATATGTTTTGTAGAGAATTAGCAGCGGTTTTTTGTTTTCACTTTTTTCACTTAGGCAGTCATCAATCATTGCCAATGGTGACAGTATTAAATAAACCACTTACCAGTATATGAATAGTGAGGTCATTCATCCATTTTTTCCCCCACATTTCCTTTGTGGTCACACAGGAAATCAGTTTGTTCTAATGGCCTTTACCCATATTTACCTCATCAACATTATGAATTGTGTCTGAATGATTGTGCACAATCATTGCACTTACGGTTCGCTGTAAAAATAAATAAATAAAACAAAAATGTCTCATCTTGTTTAGCGTTTCCGGCAAAATGTTTGACATTCAGTGAGTAATCTGTATTTCCTCTAATGAATCCCTCCGCTGTCTGCTCTCAGAGCCAAACTAGTCCTTTAGTGTCCAGTTGACCGTGTTTGTTAGTTTCTCCCACAAGCAGAACCAAGGGAATATAAACAGCAACAACACTGATTAGCTCCTCTGGACTCTCTTTTGTTTCTTGCTCGTTGAGATTAATTTGAACTGAGAGTGCAAAGGTTTGGAAAACTATCGATTCTGTTCACATGAATGTTGAGCACAGCTCCATTTGACTCCTTTTCTGTCTTTTTTTTTTTTTTAGTGAGACAAACAACAACTTTAGATTGATCTTCAACATTTATTGTCTCTTTTTTTATTTCTGGAAAAGAAACACTGCAGGTAAACATCACTCCCCCCCAAAAGTCCAAGTGTTGCACAAGGAAACATTAAAAATATTTCTTTTTGACCTCATAAGTTATTTTCACGTTATATAAAATGTGCAGTTCACATTCACAAACAGAGTTTGAGGGTAGCACAATGGTCACTTAAAACGGTTTCCCACTGGGCTTCAAAATTCCTCTTTGCTACAGAAAAAAGAAATCAGCTCTTTGCATCTTTCTAAAACCATTAGTAGTCTTAGGTAGAAAAAAACAACAGCAATGACAAGGTTCACAATACAGCAAATTCAGAAAGCAAGACCTACAGTTGACTGAAGGGACTAAGCTGATCAAGAGCTTCCTGTACACACCAATGCTCTCCCACATATTTACAAATGCAGTGGAACCAAGACCATCACAGAGCACCTCCTGTCTTTAGAAAACCACTCTCAACAGGTCGTTATCGACACATGACAGTTGAACCTGAGTTGATGTGCAGTAGTTGGGTGGCACAATAGGATGAGAAAAATAAAATATATACTCATGTTTCCACATTCGTTTAAGAGAAAAAGGCTTAATGACAATAATAAAGAGCCTAAAGCACAGGTAGAAGGATGAACATTCAAAACACATACTGATGCACACGTCAGATGCTGAAGATCTGGTAGCATCAAAAACATTTACATGGAAAAGTAAAGTATGAAGGGAAAATAACCACTTATTAGAAAAGTTTTTCATTAATTAACAAATGCTAAACACCTAACCGAAGGAAAATATTCCAATACATTATTTAACACTGGAATATTTCGTTAATGGAATGTATAAGAGGGGAAAATGCACCATGCAAAGTTCAGGTAAACATCAATGACTGCTTCTTGGAGGAAAAGGTAGATTATTGTTGTCAGCTGCAAACAATGTGCAAGATAGCATGACAAATAGCATGTGTACATGTATGGTGACACAAAATAATTTTGAGTAATTTGCATGTATGTAGTCTTAGGAAGAATGAAGTGCGATGTTTCAATACTACACTCAGTTCCTACGAGTAAATCTAAACGATACAGCTAGGAGACTATTAGCTTAACTTAGCTTAGTGTAGCATAGAAACAGCTAGCCCAGAAATTGACGTGTAAAGACAGACCTCAACTTTTTAATATGCAAAAAAAAAAAAATAAAAAAAAAAAAAAGAACACAGCAAAACTGGAATTTTTATACTCTGACTTTTTTACAGATCAAAATAATAATATATAGTATCAGTAAAGATCAGCAGTATTTGATTTTCTAGTCTCAGTGCTAAATTAAGCTAGATAGCTGCTAGCTGTAGTTTCATATGCACCATACACACAGGAATAACCAATATTCTTCTCATCCAGCTCAATTATCTGACATCATTCAGGACATTACTTATTAACAATTGACTTCTTTATAGTTGTCACCCTCTTATTACATATTCCAACTTTGCAGTCAACTTTTAAATACACCGGTTTAATTCCAAAACCCCATACATCAACTATGGTGATGTTTAATTTTTCAAAACACATTTTTCTTCTAAAACATATTTGTTTGCTCGCCTCAACAGCTTGGAGTGAAACGTGTCAGTTTTTTCCACCACTTTCCCCCCCTATCTGCAAGTCAAAATTTCATCAAAATTATTCTAAATTTCAAGTTATGTATCTCAAAATTTCAATTTTCTACATACAAATAAAAATTTGGAGATTAAAAAGTTTCTGAAGCACAAACTACTTCATATCTTCTGCAACTTCCTAAAACTAAAACTAAAAAATATGAAACAAATATGGAAAAAAGAGAAAATGATTTGGTTTCATGTATAGCCATTGGTATAGTTTCATCTTGTTCCCTTTCTTTGTGGTTGCTCTCATCCTTTGGGTCTTATGCCAAATGTCTGGAATAATATATAATCAATAATATATGCATGATCGTTGCACATTAACAAATAACATTATCACCAGTTCTCATTCAGTCTATATAAATTCAACAATAATTCAAACCATTGCACCATTGCTCATAATCCCAGGCCTACATTATGCTACTGCATGCACTGACACACAGTCCACTACATCCACTCACGGTAACACATTTTACCCAAACCCGTCCCCCTGAAGGCAACATCATCTGTATTCTGATGAAGCACCTAAAGCAAGAAACATGCAAAAACAAAACAATAAAACAAAAGCTTTCAGATTCAACCTTGATTGTACTTCATGATTTTTCTTTTTAAAACTACAGCTATGAATTATATCAATCCTCCCTGCTGCAGGGAATATTTGCTTCTTCATCGTACCATGGGTCTTCAGTGAGTTATATGGGTTGGCCTAAAGTGCAAATACACTGGTGTACAAGTCATTTAATCTCACGTTAAGACAGTTATTTATAACTTCAAGAGAATTGCCAAACCAAATCCCAAATTTAAAAATGTAAGGATTTTAAATTATATTAAAAAAATATTTATTTTCCAAATCAGTAGATAGAAACCACTTATGACTTATGGCTTAGCCACGCTACAGTAAAAATAGGACCGCAACCTCACTGCAACTAGGAGAGAGAAAAAAAAAAGATGGATAGTAGCCTGGTAAGAAGTTGCGGCAACCAATTGACCACTCAGAGGCAAGCACCATAGAGGTAAACCGGCTATGTTATTTTGCAGTTACATCGCTGTCCTGCAGCAACTGCACCGCTATTTATGGAGGTTTTCTGAATGTAAGTAGTTCATGTAAATGTTGCATGTTGACAGCAACAAATTTGCAACAGGTTTTATCAATGACTGCACACAAAATTCCCAACTTGCACCAATTCAATCTGATGGCAGACTGAACACTTCTTATTAGTGGTTCATCACTATCTTGATGATTCAAAGTCAAGAAAACAGCTGATTGCTAGTGGTCACAGATGTTGTCCCCATCCTCAGAGCAACAATTTTTTTTTTAAAGGTAACAAGATCATTAACTTATTACATAGGGTCACAATCAGTTTGGTTGTGCCACGGTCCCCACCCAAAATATTTCTTATCTTTCGTTAAGCTGAACTATGATTTTAGCTTCATATTTAATTGATAGAGAATAGCTAGAACAACAAAAGCCTAAATATCTAAGAATATAATTAAAATAAAATAATTTAATAAAACGTTTAGTAGAACATGGCGACTTGTTACTGGATTAAATGACTTGTCACAGTGAACTTTTTTTTGCTGTGCAGATGTGTTTGTTTGTTCATAAACCACATCAGTCCTTCTGTCTCAACTTTCGATTGATAAAGGCTAAGATCCTTTAATGACTTTTTGGGAAATGAGGATAACCTCTTGTTCTGTGCCCATATCGACACTTCTTTAATTTCTTCGGCAAACTTGAAACAGTTCTTCAGCAAGTGAGTCCTTTAAAGCCACACTGTGGCAAAACAGAAAATGCAGCTGACATGTCAGCTTGGTCCATTTTCACAAGACAAAGGAGGTATTCTTTTTTTTTTTAAATATATATAAACAAGTTAAATATACAATAGCCTACAAGAGAAGGAAGGATCAACTAAAGAAAGGGGAATAGTAGAAGGAGGAGCCCAGAATTGTTTAGCACAAGAGGAGGGAGGGAAAGAGCGAGAAAGCTCTTCTTCACTTCAGAAAAGCATTTGCTTATTTGAGTTTTGCCAGGCAAATTATTTCTTGACATTGTTTATTCATGACATGATTTAGTGACTTAAAATTATCTACGGTTTAAGCTTTCACGACTGTGGAGTCTTAATAAACCAACATGGCGATGCTGACTGTAGTTCCCCTGAGCTGATCAATCCTGAACTCCCGTAGAGAAATGAAGCACCAACAAATTAATGTGCCACCTTCTTCTAAGGAAGCAAATAAATAAGAAAACTAAAAGGGGGACTCTGAGTTCAGGACTAATCAATCCTGCTGAGTCTACAGGCCTTTCTCATCACTGAACCATAGCATCGGTGGAATGCTCCTCAGGGCTGGCGGTTGCCGTACATGAGAGGTATGATGAAGACTGAGATGTCGTCTCCGGAGCCCAGGCGCTCATTGGTGATCCTCCAGCCTCTGTCTCTCAGAACACCTCGTGCTCGCATCACCAAATCCTGTGCTGCCATTGTGTACCTGGCCAATAGAAGACACAGCAATGAAGCCCTTGCTTTAATATTGTGATACGCTGTAGCTCATTTAATTTAATGGCACTCTCTTGAAACAAACTCTATAGTCTAACAGCGCATGGTGCTGAAAAGAAGGATGTAATTCTGAATAAAATACACAACACAGAGGCACAATTTACAAAATTCCTATTTATTTATGTAGCAAAAATGAAATAACTAGGCAAAGGAAATAAAACAAAGGAAAGTTCCAACCTGTGTAAGTCGTCAGGGTCGCAGTTAGCTAGAAAGGTGGTGACGGCTTCAGCCACCTCCTGGTTGGAAAGGACATCCCAGAGGCCATCAGTTCCCATCACAAGCACATCATCAGCTCCGTGTTCGTAATGCATCAGGTTATACACCTTCACCTGCATGATAAACAACAAAAGGGCCATCAGTTCAACTCAACTGATCCCTTTTATCGGTAGTAATATGGATGTTTTTTTAAAGCTCATCATAGCAAAGAGAAAGCTCTACCGAGGGTATCAAATGACCTTTTTAATAGGTTTTACGCAATCATTCCATTCTTCTGCATTGCATAAAAAAGGGGGGTTGGTTCTAAGGGAAGTGCTCTAGATCTTTAACATTCATACATTTCAAATTCAGTGTTCCCACGGCAACATTTCACTGTTACCGATTTTAGTTGTGGTGTTCCTCAAGGCTCGATCCTTGGTCCATTGTTAATTGCAGTTTGCGTTTTCTCACATGGACTGTTCTAACCTACATTTTCTTAAGTTATACTTTTCTTTTTAGTCCAGTGACCCCAAGACTGTTTTTATACTCTTAGTCCTAAAGCATGGAAGAAAAGCCTGATGTTGCCAGCTCAATAGTGGAGTTGGCTCATGACCAAATCCATTAAGTAATTGTAAGTGTTCTGATGCTTTTATAATAAATAAATGGATTTTAATACAATCCAAAATGACATTGTTTCTTTCATCCATTGTACATAAGGCCATACAGGAAATTATTTGCTCCCGCTTTGATGACTGTTAGCTACAGCTAGCTATACATACTGTACATATCACTCTGCTATGTCCAAAATCACATTGGCCAAGTATTATTTTTCACAAACTCTGCTCATCAGTTAGCATTGAATAGCCCCGTACCATAAGACCATGACCCCTTCATGTTACACCGGCGCTCTCTGAGATGCTTGAATGGTCAATATCCATAGCTGTCAGCTCGTAAGATCAAGTGACCAGACTTGCATCATCTGGCAACATCTTAGGTCTTTTATTGAGATTCTTTTAAAAATATTTAGCTGTGGTTTCTCATTGTTCTTTTTTTTAAATAAAAAATAATAATAAAAATAATAAAAAATTATAAAAAATAATAAAAAAAATTTGCGAAGCAATTTGGGGCTTTGCTAATAGCAATTTATAGATGCCTTATTATACAGAAACTTATAGTACTCAGTACCCCCAACCACCACCCTGTTTGAATCGACTGCCTGGTCTGACTGCACACATCAACCTTTGTTGTTACTTTGCTCTTGTGTTCACTGCTGAAACACAGGATTGCTTCACCCTCCTGCCTTATTCACTACTCATTTCAAATTGACGTGAAAAACATAAAAAAAGAATAGAGGAAGAATCTGCACTGCTGGATCTCATCACTGTGGCTTTAAAGTGCAGAAAATATTCAACTATTTTCTAGAATCATTTATGTATTCATCAGCAGGAAAAAAAAAGCAGAAAAAAACCCCACGAAAATGAGTCAGAGTAAACCATTAATTTCCATCTGCCCTGTAATTCAAAATAATACACTATACATCCATTAATAAATAAGAGATTCTATTATCATCTTTTTGAAAATCTTGCTTGTAGTTTTTTCCCCTTTCCAGTTTTGCTAATTGGCTTTTACACATTTATGTAATTACAAAACAGTGAAACAAAACTGCAATTTTAATTAAGGCTGGTATACTATGACTACGACAGATGAAATGATGAAATCTTTTCTGTCCAACACTTTACACACAATGACGCCTGACGCTTCTACGACTTAATGAATGTAATGCCGTTTCTTGCTTTACAGAGAACATCTCGAGATACCCCTGAGAGGCTTTGTGGAGAGGTGAGAGAGTCGTGAGGGAGAGGGAGAGATCCAGACAGAGGCTCTGAGTGCTGAGAGGAGTTAAGACTTCCATGTGAACCTGGTATGAACCCCGGGAATTAATGAATTAAAGATCAAGCAGAGCGCTCGGGGAGGAAAAATGCAAAACTCTATAAGACAAACTGCATCAGGAGATGAAAGCGGTTTGAAACCAGCGCCAGACAGACAGGTGAGCTCAAGTTCTCCAGCAGCAGAGGACTTTTTTTTTTTCCAGACAGAGAAGCAGAAAATCGCATCTCTAGTGACTGCAGTGCAGATATGACCGAGGCAGAAGTAGGTTAAGCCAACTGACTGACTTATTCCATCTGCACTAACTTATATTTCGTTTCATGACTGCTCCTGAGTTTTTCATGCACATACATGGAAAAACCAAAAGACAACTGACGTGGCATCTAAAATATTGTAAATAGCATTAAATGAAGGAGATGGGGTGCGATGTGGTTTGCAGAGACAGTAGTTGCTGCATGCAGGACCATTTGTTAGAGTATGCATAAAAGACTACCAGCTATCAAGTTCATATAGGCTGGCACTGATCAGCTGATTTGCCAGGACTGCAGGCAGAGTTTATATAATTACAGTGCAGGATGCAGATTATGCTTTTTATTCTTTCAGTATCCGCCTGGACAAAAGCCACATGCTATATATGTCAGACTTGTTTGCAAGAAGCTGTAAAAAGCTAATTTACAAAGCTGACTTCATAAATCCTTATAGTCTTCATAAATCCAAGATGAAGATGAAAACATAAAAACCACTCAAAATGTTGTTGTTTTTTTTATTTTACTCTGACATGGGCAATTCACACATTGCCATATGCTTTCACAGATTTTCTGCCAGCAGCTTCAATAGTTCAAGAAATTGAAATGATCGCAAAGAGGAGGAACCGGTGAAGAGAAACTGAAGATTAGTCATGTACAGAGGAACAACAGCAGTTTACATGAAATTACATACCATTACAGGGGTGGCTATAGGTGGAAATTTCTTTTTTACTTTTTTTAAATCATCAAGCGTGAAGTGTTCCTTTCATTGTTTATTTATTTTTATTGTTTTTTAGCTTGAAAATTGAACGTGAATTATTAAATATGTTTTCACTTTTTAAAAACTGCATTTCAAAAAATAAATACATAAATAAAGGAACACTTCACACTTGATGAGCCAATCATAGCAGTTCCCTGCACTGTGCAGCGTGACTTTTACTGGATGTAATAAAACTATGTTAAAAAAAAAAACAGCTAAACAGCCGATAATAGGCCGTCTAAAAAGTCTCGGACAGCAGAAGGCGAAGAGCTGGCTCATCCTCTGATGTTTGGAAACTAAGAACAAATCACATGCTAAGAGCCTTGCAAAGTTGTGTCTACACCACAAATCAGCCGCCTGAAAACACACCGCAGACAGCAGTATAATTATTGCACTAAGTTCCAGAAAAACAACGCAATGGCTGCTAATCCAACGTCTGCTCAGATGTCCACGAAAGCGTTTCCACCCACCTCACAGAGACACACTGAAAACCCCAAAGCAGTCAAATTCTGTTTGACCAAAGATAAGCATCCACCAAACACGGTGAGTAGCGAATGCTCAAGATAATAATTAACACACTGGTGAAAATACGTGTTATCCCCTTGCAGAATTTTTTTTCCCAAACTGGCAAAATGTACCTGTGTGCAAAGCGTTGCAGGGAAAAGAGAGCTGTCGAGCACTTCCTCACAGCTGCAATGATTGGAGGGAAAGGCTTTGTATTTTGCTTCTAAAAGATGAAACGCTTTATCTTTCTACAAAGATTAATTAAGAGGAATGTAGCAAAATATAAAGGTGAAAGCAACGCTCTGTTTTCATTTTGCGTTACGTCTTAGTGTGTCAGCAGGTCACTTTACCTCAGGGCAACAGGACAGGAACGGCTTGATGAAGATGTTGGAGTCATGAACTTTGAGGTCGTGGTCACCGAGTCCGCGGGTCACACCGATGGTGGCCAACACCCGCGCCTGGAAAACAAACTGGTTAGGGTTTTTTAAAAAAATTTTTTTTAAAGCATTTAGCATCTCAGCCGGAGACAAAAGTTCTCTTTAGAAGAGGATCCGGCATAAAACTTCCACATCAATCATGTGGAGCTACCCGCCTCGGTGACCCGTTGTGGCGAGAGAGCAGCCGAAAGCATCTTCTCCCAGACACTGACATAAACATGGCTTCGCAACAAAGTTAATGCATAAGTTCAAGAAGTAAGATCTGTAATCACTCATCTGCCTGCTAGAATTTTTTTTTACATCACTTCCTCTTTCCCACGCTGTCAGAACTCAGTGCTGACATCATTACTCTCATCCAGCCATTTTTCAATCAGCCTTTAAATCTCAGTGCTCTTCTGTCATTCCACCTTTCAGACTCGCATTTGTGCAACCCGCCTCCTCCCCATCCATCTCTCCCCGGCATCTCTGAGCCATAACCCAAGTCTCCATCTTCACCAGCACCAGCATAAACACAATGGGGGGGTCCTGTCCTAATTCCTGTCATTGCTGGGTCTCCGTTCTGCTGCTGCTGGTTTATCTGGGTCTAATCGCCAAAACGCTTTTATTCAAATTCTGTATCTCAATAAATCATGTTCACCCCCAAAATGATGTCTCCTTACTGAACCGAGTGACAGGAATCACATAAACATATGCTAACACCATTTTGGGCGAGTGAATCTGGGAACATTCAATGACAGTCTGCGCTTTTATAATAGATCATTTACATCCACATACATTTTTTTATTATATATCAACATATTAACAGCTGATATTTCAGATGCAAAAAACAAATTCAACAAAGTTTTCAGGAATAAAAATTATGAAGCTGTATTGTTTGGTTGTGTAGTCTTTTTGTTGCTTTGTTTGCAGCATATTAAAGGGCAATGTGTATCTGAAGGAGGAAAGGGCTGGCCAATGAGACAGGAGGTACTTGCTTTGTACACAGCCAGACAAAAATCCATCTGTGCCCTTAAGAATTCATCCTGCTGCTGCCATCTATCATCAGTGCTGCGTATCAGCATCATCAATCATCAGTAATGACGAGCGAGTCGGTTTGAAATTTTCACCCTGCTGTTAACGTGCTTTTTGAGGGGCTGATGTAAGTGGGTGGCAGGCTGGTGATAGACGAGTGCGATAAAGCTGTCGTTTTTTTTGGATGAATGGGCAAACGTACTGAAAAAAAAAAAAGAAGCATCTGGGGCAGAATTTCTCTGTAAAACTACTGCTTTGCACGATGATGACATTATCAGGCAGCGGCACAACAAACAGCTTCAAAATGGATTTGTTAAATACACGCTGGCCAAACAGCGGAAGGATATTTACGGCAAAAGCAACAGTGTCAAAAGTGCACAGAGACTAGTCTTTCAGTTATCGCATTCTTGTGCAACTGCCTTCCTCTCTCTCATTCCTGTGACGACGCTTTGTTGTGACCGCTCTTTGAATTCAGCACCCATTCACTACTTCAGACGGACGACACTGTGTGTGTGTGTGTGTGTGTGTGTGTGTGTGTGTGTGTGTGTGTGTGTGTGTGTGTGTGTGTGTGTGTGTGTGTGTGTGTGTGTGCGCGCCGCGCGCGCGCTGTGTGGTCGTCAGAAGATGCTTTCCTTTCTGGAGCTTCGCGTTACATCTCTCTCTGCATCAAATGGAATTGATTGAAAATATGAAACAAACGGACGTGACTGAGAATAAAGGCGTTTTTCCCCCTTTCTCCGCTGCAGTTTATTTGGTGGAGTATTTTCAGCCTCTCCTTCTCTCCTCTCCCCTGCTATCCCAGCGGGGATTAACTTCGCTTCTCAGAGAGACAACTGTCATCTCCCGAGTGGTGTGCGTCTGTCTGAATGTCTGTGTGTGTCTTAGATATAGGGTTGCCGCTGGAGTGAAATAGATGGACCGTCTCCCCTCTCTTCTAAGTGAGGGTGCGCACTGACACACGCGCATGCACTCACTTGAGAGAGTTCGCCCACTTTCTGGGAGGCTGGCAGGCTTGTAGAGTGTGTGTGTGTGTGTGTGTGTGTGTGTGTGTGTGTGTGTGTGGTGTGTTGTGTGGCGCTGAGACAGACTGACAATTTTGGAGCGAGTGATTTTTTCTCTGCACTTCTGAATTCTACAGTACAAACCACACAAGGGTTGGTGAAGACACACAAACTCAGTAAAACTTGCACTGACACACACACGTATATAAGAGGAAACTTGAGATCCTCATCCTCGATCGTCTTGTAAGCCCTGTGCATGAGAAAAGAAATGCAGATCAAGGCAATGACTTTTTCCCTTTTCCACCCCTTTTCTTTCATAGGCGCACTTTTTAAAGCGTGTATATGTTAATTATGTTTGACAGACACACATGAAAAGCATGTGTACTTTCAAAAAGGAAAAAAAAAAAAGAGGGGCTCAGGGGTCTTATTTCTTCCCTATCTTAAATGCCATCTTGGTGTCTCGGTAGCTTATGGTGAATATTTTGCTCTACAGCAGATCCACAATAAATAGGTTCTACAACCTCTTCCCTAACATGCGGTACACTGAGTTACAGATGGACGCCAGGGACTGTAACACAGATACTTCTACATCAAACAGTGGTCCAGTCAAACCTCATATAATCCAGGAAATATAAATCACACCACTTAGTGTGCAATAGTTTCAACAATTGCCCCTTAAGCCATTTATACGTCAATTCTATTCACGGTGAAAACAATGGCAAAAAATGTCCCCCTAACATAAGCAGATTTATGTGTGATGGCTGGTCACCTCAGCATAAAAGAACAAGCAGTAGCAAAGAGATAATTCTGGGTTTGATCTACTTCATACAAAGTGCAACAAAGAGCCCAGCTGCTGATACAGCAACGTCCCACACATGGGCACAACTTATATTTTGGAACTCTTATCGGTTCATGATACAAGCACTTGACAGGGCATCCAAAAAGCAATAATTTGACATAAAACTGTTAGTCCTCTATAGATTTATTGTAATGTAAGACTTAAATGTGCATACAGTTTGTTATAATGTCTAAATGGCAATTCGGAAGTTGATGTTTCAGATGTGCAAAAAAAGTTCACAGATAAACATCATTTAAGACATTTGTTGCTTTGGTTTCAGCGCGTTTTGGGATTTTTATGGATGAAAGGTGTGACTAGTGAGTCTGGAGGAACTGCTTTGTACACAGCCAGACAAAAAAAGAACAAAACAACAGTCTGTACTTTGAACACTTCGTCCTGCTGCAGGTGTCATCTATCACCAGCAATGACGTGTATCAGCATCATCGATCATCCGTAATGACGAGTAAGTCAGTTTGAAATTTTCACCCTGCTGTTAACGTGCTTTTAGAGGGCACTGTACATAAGTTGGGTGGGCGGACAGAAACCCAAATGGAAATTGGAAGTCAATTTCTTCTACAGCAGTGACAGCTAACATTTTAGCCACACACCAATACTTCAGTTGTTGGTGGCAGTTTAAGAGGTACGGCTATTTACTGTTCTACTTTTATAAAACCGAAGCACCTGATGGACAAAGATTTGAAAGAATCATCAATGCTACCGCTTACCTGATAAATGACTTTATCTATTCAACTCCCAACCTCTCAAATAACTAGTAGCCACAGATCAAGGTAACTTTAACTACACACAAACAATAATTTTGGAAACTCTATTTTACTTTTGTCTCTAATCAAATGTTAATTTATGATTGTCCCATTTCTTACTGTAGTAATAACTTGTGTCTAAGGACGAACACACAGGTTAGCAACAAAGTGAATCACACACTTTTAGGTTTTTGATTTTGCTTGCATGTCAACGCCAGAGTGACTCTCTAGGGCGTAATAACAAGTGTTTTCTGAGCTGAATATTTTAGCAAGAAAGCTAGAGGGAGGGAATCTCAGGATCCGCAAGCAAGCAACAAAAATAAGTTCAGAAGTGCATAAAGTGGGTGGGGGGAGAGATCTGAAAAACGAACTTAGAAATGGAGCTTTGATGTCAGACTGAAAGACTCCCTGGCTGACGCTGATGTACTTAAACTGGCTAGATTAGGTTTGGCGTCACCAGTCAGTGGAGAATATCAACAACTTCAAACAGCTTTATTATCTGAGTAAGGGTTTGCTCTGTCTGTCAGTCCATGTCTCTTTCTGCCCATCTGTCCGTCTGTCTCAAAAGTGAGTGATGTACTTTACCCGACCCACAGGCAAGGCTCTCTTTCTGTCTCTTCCTTGCCAGCATCATCTCTACCTCTACCTCGTCTTCATCCATCAGCGGCCCTCCTGCCCGTGCGTGTCAAACTTAACACGGACAGACAAATGCAAACGAAAGATTACTCTAATTTTTTTTCTCCCACCATTTTACGTTGAAAGTGAGGGAACTTCTGAATGACAATTCTCATTCTCAGTACTGAAAATTCACTGCTTGGAGTAAACAAGCCATAAGCTACTTCAGCTTTATTCTCCAGCTGACTCAATTTGCGACTATCAGCAAATTATGATGAAATGAACCTAATAGAAAGCTGAGATCTGCAGTCCTGTGAAAAACTACGTACACCCCATGATTTAATAACTTGTAGAGAAACTCTTACTAGCTATAACGCGGTTCACCTTTCGCGGCCTCGCTGTTTTGCGGATTTTTATTGTGCAATTTTCCATGTGTGTGCGTTTTTTTTTTTTTAAAAAGCGCATTGTGTTCTGCGTGCTGATTGGCTGTAGACCATTGTCAATCAATCTTGTGCCGTGTCTCCTGTACAGTACAGAATGCGTTCAGCTTGTGAAATTTACATAAATCTTGGATCGCTAGCAGTGTGACTCTGCTGTACTGTATGTTTGTACGTTTTCTCCCCAACAAACACAACAATGTCGACGAAATATTTTACCCGCAGGTGCCTTTGGTTTCATTCTATAATACTGGACTTATTTTTCTATAAGGGTTGAACTTTGAGGGTGTTTAAACAAGAGAGAAACGTGTGAACATGTTCATGCCTGTCTGAGAAAAGTGTATAAAGTGTGTAGTGAGGGGTTTTACAGCCTGACAACATCTATAATAACTATAAAAAGTTGGGTACTTCGCAGATTTCACCTATCGCTGGTTATTTTTGGAACGTAATTGCCGCGATAAACAAAGGACCACTGTACCTGGATTTTCTTTTTTCCACTGCAGTGAGTTTCTCATTTTCGGTGGACAGATGAGCTGTTATTTTTGTCCACAGACCAGTTAATGTTTGAGAATTCTTATTTAAAGAAAGGTTACTCATACAAAACATGCCACGATTTCTTTATATTTCTAGATTAGATGAATAGCGTAATTTCAAAAGTGTCCACTAGTGGTGATGAATCCATACGGAAATATTGCTTCAGGCTGATCCCCTCTTTCCACCATCTTTCAGATCGTTGGGTTTTACCGCTTTTAACTACAATGGTCTGGTTGACCAAAAAGACTTTAATCAATACCATTAAAAGCCACATTAAACAATCATCTTCAGCAAAAAGCATCTAATAAACCTAGCATACACCAGCTAGGTTAGTAGCAGCTGCTGAACATCAGGCAAACATGAGATGACTGGCAAAATGCCCCCAAAAAGCTTCAAGATGGCAGTCCAAAAAGCAATAAGCATCATCACTGTGACTAAGTCCATTTTTAATATACAGTCTATGCCCCCAAACCAATACCAATCACACCATGATGCTTGTCCATTGTAGTTTGGAATCTGCAAAAAAATGTTTCTATTAAATCTGCACCAGTTCCAGAAATGTTCAAATGTTTCCTCCTTCTACTGAAATATGGACAAATACAACAAATGACTCCAAACAGTTTCCTTTCTCCGATGTGAAGAGAAAGTCGGCGCTACATCCTGGCTGGCACATCTCTGCTTTCGAGGGGCAGTGTCACAGTGAAATATACATCACACAATAGGAACAGTACTGTATGTGCCTGTGTGTCGGGGAGAGGGAGCGATTGTGTCAGTAAAAGCACACCTCATTACTGGCTTCCACTGCAGCCACAGTCAAACAGCATGGTGCCTTGCTAACCCACATAACAACGCACATACAGGACCATCTCTGCTGTATCATTATATCGAATCAGGTTAGGCTTCTCCCTCATTAGCTCTCTGCTGGTCTCCTCAGCTCCCACCGGATGCCATATTATGAGCAAGAGTAAAAGAGGCAGGAGCAGAGACTTTTTTCCCCATCATAACTCCATCTATTAAGAATGCAGCGGGAGAGGGTTGAGGTCTGCCAGACCCCGAAAATTAGCAGTTTTCATTCCACGTTATAAATTGAATGGCATCGTACACGGTAACGCAGCCTGCTTTAGGGATGTAGGAGTCTGCCGTCGTTAAGTGCTTCACGACACCCGTGTGTGAAATGTTAAATGGGAAAAACGCACCATCCGTTCATGGTGAAGTCTCTGTAGAGCATCCTCTTGCCCACCTCCTTCCTCTGAACTCTCCGGGGGAACTCCAGGTGTGTGAACTCATTTCCTAACAGGTGAGGCTGCATGAAACCCTGGAGGACAGACAGTAATTTCGAGTCATTATGTGGCAGATGTGTGGAGCATCCTTACCCATCACTGTAGGTTTTTTGCCCAATTTTAAGTGTTGCAACAAACACTATTTGAAATTTAATTATTAAAGAACTGCGAGAAGCTGAAAGAGAATCTTCTCAGTGTTCTGACGCACAAACTGTGTGATGACATCAGTGTCATTTACACTTAAATTTGCTCTAATATGCTCATTACCAGCTCCATATTTTTTTATTCAAGGACTCTAGTAGACTAACTTTGAAAGACTCAAAAATCAAAATAATCCCAGTTCTAAGTCCCTCCCCTTTAAGCAAACTTTCTTCTGATTGGTTGCCAGTCATGAACAGAAGATTTAAACACACCTCAGATGGCCATGTTAATAATATCCACAGCCAACAGCTGAAAAAAACCTGCTTGAAACCAAACATTTAGAGCAGCTTGAAGCAACTCGAACTACTTACTTTTAACTTTAGATTTGTTATATATGAGTCTTTAACACTTTACTAGTATATTTATGAAAAAAATAAAAAAAAGTATCTATAAAAAAAAACCCCCACTTCCTTAGGATCTCAAGTTATTTGTACAGAGTTGAAGCAAACAGGCTTGAACATAGGATTCACATAACATATAAATTAATGTTAAGTTTATATCAGGTTAAGTTAGCTAAACAGGATTATTTAATTCCACAAAAATTACCAAGTCAAATATTTGTATCTAATTTGTTTAGGTTCTCCTTACTTATTATGCTATGGGTCATATTTATTATAAAAATTGGATAAAAATGTATATTTGGTATACGTAGTACCACTGCATGTACAGTGGGGTCCATAATTTGTCAGAAAAAGACAAAGTTTTTTTTATTTGTTTTTTTTTATGTGTTGCCTCTGCACACAAACACAGTGAATTTTAAATCATAGATCATTTTAAGTAATAATTTTTTTTTTTTTTTATTCATAGCTGTTATTACTGCAATTTGAAATCTGAGCCCCAAATAGATGTCATAGATGCTGAAAGGCTGAAACATCAAAATAAATCTATCGGAGGGACCGTTAGAACTTTAGGGGACAAATCAACAATCTGGTTCATTCTTATAAAGAAGGAAAACACTGGCCAGCTCAGCAACACCACAGAAGTCAACTAAAATGAATTATTTACATGGTTAAGAAGAACAATGTCACAATATTTAACAAAGTCATGAGGGAGGCGTAACTTCGTCGAGGTCTACAATCAACAGACGCCTTCATGAATGCAAATACAGAGGCTTTACAACATGGTGCAAACTACTGGTTACTCTCAACAGGTACACTGTTAGACTTGGCAGAGAACATCAAAGAGAACAATTATGAAAAAGAATCTTTGGATAAATGAAACCAAGATGAACCTGTAGGAGAAGTAAAGGAAGAGCTGACGATCTGAAGCAGCAGGATGAATTCTGAAGTGTACAGGGCCACACTCTCTGCTCGTTCAACCCAATAAAGCAAGTTTTTAAGTTATTAACACAAAAGTGAAGACAGAAAGAGCCACAAACAAGGAGCAGCTGAAGGCCTAGCAGAGCATCTCAGGGGAGGAAACAACATGTGGTGACGTGAAGTTGTTGAGTTGAGGCAGTCGTTGAATTGTTGAATTAGAGCTGGAAATCTGCACTTGACTCACATCTTGATTGATTTAAAATCCTGTGCTGGTGTACAGAGGCAGAATTACAATTATCTTGGTCTAACAAATTATAGATGCAACTGTGCGTTCATCAATATTCAGATTTCATTATAGAAATATGAGTGAATGTTAAGCACCACTGCACTTCCAAAGAAATTATAAACACTTGTTGTGTTTCTTAGGAAAAGTGAAAGGCGGAGAGTTTCCTTACCAGGAACTGGAGTCGCTGTCGTTCTGACTCTGGTGTGAACTCTGTCGACATGGGAATGATCTCATTGTTTCTAATAATGATAGCCCTGCGCACACAAAGACATATAAAGTGTTGGAAAACATTACCGGTCATTCAAATGACGTGGTTTTTTTTCTTTCCAAACTTCAAGGGCAAAACATAAGCACAGGTACCTGCTGTCACCTGCGTTCCCAACAAATAGCTTTCCTAGGAGGTAAACCACAGTGAGAGCCGTGCATCCTCCTGTGATGTTAAAAACTTGCTTCTCCCTCTCGATCTGGGCGTCCTAGCAGAGGTAAGGACAAGAGACGGAGACTTTAAAGGAGCATCGTGCGAGAAGACAATCAGTAAGACCTCCGAAAACACTCCCACGACCGCCCACATGACAAAGATTTAGGAAACGCCAAACAAGTTAAGCTTTTGCATGGCTTGGTCCTCACGTGGGCAGAAGGAGAGTTTACATACACTACACAGAGTAAGACTTTATTCACAAACACAAGAACCACGAGAGGGAGAAATACACAAGCCAACAGCAAGCAAGAGGAAACCTCGTCAACTTCTCAGAAAGGCGAACAAAGTGTGGGCATCGAATGAGACTATCGATTGGTTTAACCTGCACCTCAAGTCGATGTTGTGTCAGTAAACAAGTGCATGTTGTGAGCGAATCACGAAGATACCGATACATGAGATGGCTTGCAAGTGGACTTATAATTATCAGGTCAGAGCAGCAATGGATGTTTAATGTACACTCCTTTGTATGCTATGTACGCTCCTTTTTGAGTCCTTTACTGTTTTAAAAGAGATTCAGTTTGCTAGTTTATTTCAATGCACAATCATAAAACGTTGCTGGAAATGCACCACACACAGACTGTAGAGTATTTTTAAGGGATTCACATAATGAATAAGCAGGCAGAACAATAATAAAAAGAGATGGATGGGTGAAATTTGCACAAAACTAAGAGGTGCAGAAAAAACATGCTGGCTTGTTTTATACCAACTGAAGGCTAGATAAAACACACTAACAGTGGAACACAATAAAACACAAATAGAGCATCGTCTCACACGTCTCCTGAGCAATCCCAGCCCATTCTTCTTTGGCGAATCTCTCAAGCTCCTCCAGATTTGATGGTCGTCTGGCTTGGATCTTGGTCTTCAGTTCAACCCACAGATTTTTTATTTGTTTAAAAAAAAAATGGAATCAAGTCAGGGCTTTTCAGCAGGTCAGTCGGTAAGGTCCACTTTGGTCTTGTAGAGGTAGTTCTTCGCCAGGGGTGATGTATGTTTTGAGTTGTCGTCGTGTTTTGAGGACAAAGTGATGACCCAGGCTCAGTTTTGCTGCTAATTGCTTTAATAATCTTCATGTCCTTTCTTCATGATTCCTCCCACCTTGATTAGATTCCCAACTAAAGACACGCTGAGTATACCGAATCATTCTCGAGGTTGTCCTTAGGATACTTCAGTCTGGTTTGAAGGCATCTCTTCTGCAAAAGTGGACTTTTTCTTGGTCTATACTCACAGCCCATTCCCTGTGCGAGGTTCTAGTGATTGTCTTCTTCGGCATCACAATTCCTGACTTGGTTAAGTCATTCTCTTGTGTCTCTAGTGTCTTGGCAGTTGTTCTGGAATCTTTAGACACATTTCTCACTAGTTTTCTAGAAATCTTTCACTGCCTATCTCTACCAGCCTTGTTCTGTGTGGCTCTGTTCGAATTTCTTGATGATACTTCTCACTCCAGATCCCAACACCTGGACACGTTGGGATAACTTTTTTTATCCTTTTTTTTTTTGTGAAGATCAACAATTCTTTTTCACAAACTGATTTCTGGTTGTTTTTCGGCATAAATTGGAAGACAACCCTCATTTGGAAGTTGAGTTTATGAAGCTCTGAGCATCACAGAAGCACATCATTGCACAGCGCTGGTTTGTGATATGACTCAATAAAAAGCTCCATTTATCAGGGGGATAATAATATTGATGATAATTTAATGCACGTCCCCACTTGCACCTTTTGTGAACAAGTGCTCTCATGCTGACTGGTGCTGACCGGGTTATGAGACGTACAACGTGTAATTATGTGCCTTAAACAAACATGTGCACATATTTATCTGAATATTTGCTCACGTTTCTCCCAACCCAGAAACTCTCACATCAGATCAGCAACTGAGCAATAATGAAAATATAGTGAGTTAAACCCAGCATGGTCTAAAACATGGATGAATGCTCCCGGACTTACAGTTGTGTAGAGAAAAGCTACAGAAAGAGCTTCATGAGGAGCAGCAGCCCCCTTGCGGGCTTCAGATGGAATTTTTTATTTTTTTATTTTTTAATTTTTTTTTTAAACTCAGTAGAGATCACAGCTTTAACCGATGAAGTGATAATCCTCTACAAAAGATGTCAAATCAGGTGCAAAAGTGCTTCTTTTCAAAAGAGGAAGGGTAGCGTCTAAGCTTAGTCCAGCCTGAGCTGTTTGGGTTGCTTTCCATTGCCATCTAGTGGCAACACTGCATAATCCTTGCCTCATAAAAGATCTTACAAACCAATTTAAAAGAAACCTACAATTAAAAGAAAAAAAAAAAAACTGAAGGAAACACACGACTGAAAGGGAATAAAAGTATCTGTTCTCTTTTAGATAACATCTATATAAGAAATAAGTTTGATGTTGCCACAGGCTCTTTCATAAATTTAGCTGCGTGCCTTTAATTAAAGTGCTAAATATTTACAGAATTTTTATGCAATGCTGCTGTTTGATCAAGATATTAATATGATTAATGTGTGTATATATATATATGTGTCGTTTTGCTAAAACGACATCACTTCCCAGTTTGCTTAAATAAGGAATAAACAGAGATGCTAAAGGTTATGGTCAAAGAAAATATTTGTGAGAACCTTTTCAAAGTGTGTATGTTGGCGAGTTTGCGTGCCGTATGTAAAACTTTTATTTTGTTTAGCTTGCGCTGACGCCTTCATCAACTACATGTGCACATCTGCTTGGCATCCCTGTAAGTGTTTATTTTGTGCACACATAAAAGCACACATGTGGATAATGTAAATATGTTAGGCTTTTTCCTAAAAAGCATGCTTAAAAAAATCCGTCTGTGATCATTTCGTGGCCTTTAAAGTAAATTTACGAACCACAGTCAACTGAAATCAACCACGTTGTGTGCAGGCCGTCTTGCAACGGCACAGACAGTCTGTTCAGAGCAATAACTGTGGCTTGCAACCATAGAGTAACCTTCATTATTTGTAATTATTTTTTTCCAAGTATGGAAAAATTGTTTGGCCCGTAAACATCTGCTGCTTTCAAGAGCGTTAAATGACACTTTAACTGCCGCACCTGCATGATGTGCATATAATTACTCTTACAGTGCATTTGCTCTCATTTCTTTACATTTTGCTAGTAAAGTGGAGAATAGGTGCAGAGGTTTATCAAACCATTAAACACAATATATATGAAAATACAGTATATAACACAAAAAAGAGAATTTGTACAACTTGAAAGTCAACATTTGGAATGACCACCTTTATTCTTTAACTCACCCTGAGTTCTCTCAGGCAGTTTTCTTGTTATTTTTTAAAGTAGTCTTTAGGGATATTTCGCCAGGCTTCTTGAAGATTATCCCATACTGCTTCAATAATGCTGAGGTCCTGGCTCTGGGGAGGCCAGTCCATGCACTGGCAGTCTGTTTTGTTCTCATTGTCATAGTAAACAATTAGGCCACTGCCAGTCAAATGCTTTCTAGATGGTATTGATAGCCTGACGACACTTTTCTATCTTTTTCATTGCACTGCATGCTGAGATATGCCAAGTTTATAATAAGCTATTGAGCTAATAGCTCTTTGGGAATCACCTTGCTTATGTAAAAATATTATTTTATGTCTTTTAAACACTCTTTACTTTTCTTATAGATTCAATAAAGAAAAGTGAACAAATTAAGTGTTTTTGGACAGGCTGCCTTGAGTCAGTAACCTTTTTATATTTTAACGATTAACAGGTTTGTATTAAGTGGCTTAACAAACAAACAAAAAGAAACTTTAGGAAAATGGTCAGGTATCAATATTATAAAAGTACCGCAACTAGCGGGACAAAGATGTGCTTTTCTGCACATCCAGTTAATAACTCTAATATAGGTTGGACCATTTAAGCTGCTTTAACCTGACCAGAGTTGCAAGCCACTTTACAACCCACCTCCAACTTAATTCATGTGTCAATGCCATTTCTGTTGTGAATGCCAGCTCTGTTCTCACGTATTCACGTGTCCAAGAACAAAGTCATTAAGCCAGATATTTATTGGAAATAAAGTTCATTGTTAAATACTTGAATCTGTTGCCTTTTCACCATATTCTTTGTGTCTTACAATCACAGTGTGAACGCAAACTTAAAAATGTTTCCAGATGCGAGTCAAAATACAAGCGACCCGGTCAAAAGTCATGTTTGTGCCTGCTAAACACCCTTATTTATCACTTTCAGGAACACGGGTCATCTCAGTCTGTGGGAACAACCAAGCAAAACAATGGCTAAGTGGGAGGATTTATAACAAACAATGTCTCACTCAAATTGATTACTTGTCACCACAGGAAAACACATTGGAAATGTTACTAATAACCACTACCAACAGCTTGCTTCCTTCCAGTAAGCCATTTAAGTGAAGCAGCACACACAAAACCAGATCTATAATTACTAGTTATTAGTTTTAATAATTGCCTTTGAAGCTGATTCAAACAGTTAATAAAAGCATAAATAGCTTTGGATGGATTAGAGGAAGGAAGCTGGTGAAAATGCTGATATTGGAGTCATGACTGTCAAATGAGTGTCAAATTCCTGAAATGTTAAGTAACAAAAGCATGTCACCCATCTCTCACCATCTCTTTGAAGGCGTTCTCTATGGCTCCAATCACCAGGCTCTCGTGCTGGATCTTCTTCTCAGTAAAGAAGCGTGGTGGAGGCGGGGTGCTGCAAGGGGAGCCTGGTGCACCTGTGGCCCCGCGCAGGGAAGCAGCCCGGGTCAGGGCACGGTGAGGAGTGTTTCCCTGGAGGTAGGGATTACAGTCTGGCTCCTCGCCCAGCACGGTTGGGGGTGGAGATGCCAAGTTGCGCAAAATCTCTATGACGGCCTGAAGCTGGCAGGCGATGTGGTGTTGTAGCAAGCGGGAGGCGACAACTGCCGCACCTGAACCTGCGTGACCGTCAAACAAAGCCCAGTAGTGAAACACGAGTCCTTCGCTTTCCTGCAGGCGAATGGTGAGAACGCACAGAACAAAGGGCAGTTAACGGCTGAATCAAACATAATCCCATTAAAATACAGAGTCATAAAGGAATTATACTGTTGCTGCATTTTAATCAGGATTAATTGATAGCTTCCCTTGTTCGACAACACATCAACACATCATGCTTTACATCTGCAGGAAAATCCCAGAGAGATCTCAAACATAGACACGCACATCCAGACAATAAAGATGGGTTTTTTCAATTTTTCCAAAATTCCCCCTGGTCATGTCATTTAATCCATAAATAGATACTTTTTAAAAAACAATCTGACATTTGAGGAGAGGACCAAAAAACGAAGCAAAAACATGTTGCTGAATGACTAATGCTGATAGGAGATCATGTAGTATGACTCATCAGTGAAAGACCAAGAACATCATGAGTCATTGTGTCCAGTAACACAAGTGTTCCAGAGGTCAAACTTCTCTATCAGCTATCTGTGGGAACAACCTTGTCACATCTGCGTCAGAGCAAAGTCACCTTGGCATTACACATTATTCAGAATGCCTTGCAGAAAGCTTGAGTTTGGAAGTAAAGCTGTGTGTTTGACAGTTTAGCCAAACACAACAGCACAACACGTAACACAAAATCCCTCTTGGGATATTTTTCGCAATTTAGGCGAATGGGTAAACTGGGGTCAGATGGAGTCACACCCTGAGTTCTGAAGAAATTTTAACTTCTTGACGCTATGTCCTTGGACTGAACAGTGAACAAAAAGTATTGGGAGATAAACCTCTAACGATGTCTTGTCATTTATATCCGTTTTCAGAGAAATCTTTTTCTGGAAATGTTATTTTACAAAGAAATGACTCAATATGAAGCTTTGGGGAGTTAATGATAAAGTTACCATGTGTTTCAGCTATTTACTCAGAGAGCCTCTCACAGTTTTGTGGAGGTGGCACTGACTGAACAATTTAATGAAACATAAACAACTGCCTTTTATAGTTTGATATTTTCTAAAACATCATCACATATGCTGGAATTTACTGTCTGCGAATACCAACAACCCAAATTCATCTTCTCTTAGTAAATATGATTAAGACAGTCCAAAACTCTGGACACATTTCTGTGTGGAAAACTGGTTTTGCAATGGATAAAACAGGCTTGTAACATCTTCTGGAATGGATTTCCCAAAGCCCAACCCTCAGCCCTCCTGAAAATGCTCAAAGCTGGGTCTGTGGCAGGAAACCAATCATTATGAACCCTACCAAGGAGGGTGGTCAAATATTCAGCCTTATCCAGATGGGATACATTAAATGGGAACATTTGACCATCCTTCTTGGGTGGTCAAATGTTTATGCCAAACAATTGTTGATGCCTACGGAAAGCATCTGGTCGAGGTACAACTCGCTTAGGGCCGTTTAACAAAATATTACTGGGGGTGTACGTGTAATTTTAACCCATGTGGGGACACAAATCAAATTCAAACTTGTCCACCCAATTCTTGTTCTTTTAAGTCATTAAAGATATATGCCATACAATCATTTCACCCTAGAAAAAAAAAAACAGTTCAAAGCAATCATTAAAAGCCCCAAATTACCATGATATCCATGCCCATGATGAGTGCATGTGAACTTTTGACCACAACTATCTCTAAACAGGAACTCCCCCTAAGACATATTGCAGTCCTGTAAAAATTGCTGTGTTGTAACCAAACATTTCTGTTTGGAAACTGGCAAAGAGGAGAAGAAGTGAATCATCTGGTTTCCAAATGAGCCAAATCAGTGTCAAACAATATATGAAGTTTTTCATTTAATTTCATCAGAACAGATTTACTGCACATGTTGCATCCAACACACCAAATAATCCATTAAACAGCTCTAAGGACCATAAATATGGGGACAACAAACCCTCGCCTGTAAACAGTTTAATCCCAACTAGAAGCTGCACAGAAATCCTCTTGCTGTGCATTTAGTACAAAAAAAAGAAAAAAAAAAAAGAAACATTTTTTAAGACCAACTTTATTCTGCACAGTTGTTTACAAGTAGCTTCACTTAAGGTCACTGCAACCTATGTATGCATGTTAGCAAAATCTGTCAACATTTACAGTACAGGCTGTATTTGTGTGTTTGCATGCCGTTACCTCTCCTAGTCTGCTGTGCTCCATATGGAGCCCTAGGCCCTCTCCGTTGGGCAAGGAGTTGCGTCTCTTGGCAGTGGGGGTCTTGCTGGGTGTGGAGGGAGGGCAGTAGCTCATTGGCCTCCTTCTTGCTACTACCACCTCACAGCAGGCCTGGTCCTCATTCAGCGCACTCTTACCAGCATTAATAACCCTGAAAGATGGGGCACAATGTACAGGTTTAGTCATATTATAGGCAGTCACCCATTTTCTTGTCAATAGCCTTTACCAAAGAATGATTAAAAATCAAATTTGTCAACATTCAGCCAATATCATTTTTTTTCCAATTAAAGTCTTTGCTTCAAACATTAGATGCAACGCTTGCTGTGATTTCCCAGCTGTTTTCTGGAACGAGCAGTTGAACAAAAGCTGAAATCAGAAGCTTTTTTTGTGGGATGAAACAGCGCCAGGGTCTTTCATAGTTATTAAGGCTCACTGCAGGATTGCAACAATTAGTCAGACCCACTGCCTGCGGTTTCTATCTGCAGACCCAGTGAAACAGCATGCGTTGTACGTTTCATGTCCCTGATGAAGATCAAACAGGAACGCTTATTTGTGGTACTGCTCTGCTGGGAGTGTCCTGATGCATTGAGACAATCGCCTCTGGGTGAATATGAAGACTCTATTTGTGCTCAGTTGCACAAAGGGTACATGGCCAGCGCTTTGTGCATGTACGCAGTCCTGCTGAGCGTCATTTGTGCTTGTGTGCTTTAAAAAAAAAACTAAAAAAAAAACCCCCAAAACAGGCAGACCACAGAGAGAGTTTGCAGAAAAATGTAGCCCACTAACAATTTAAAAACAGCATTGTTTTACACGCAAACCACACTCTTAATCTAACAGTTTTTAAAGTTGAAAAGAAAAACTTTTGTCTTCAGTCTGCACGATAACCACATTGTTATCTGCAGCCCATACTGGAGAATAACAATTTTTCTACATATCTTGGGAAATTTTGATCAAACATCACTGTGCTCATATGTAGTTTTGGTTAGTTTGTTTTTCCCTAGCTGCGGTTTAGTGGTGCAGCACTTAGCATTGTCACCTCACTGCAAGAAGGTTCATAGTCTGAATGTCTTTTCTGGCTGGGAGCTTTCTGTGTGGATTTTGCATGTTCTACCATGTTCTAACAGGTGACACTAAACTGGAATGTAGCTAAACGGTATAAAGTATAACACAGTGTTACAATTTATTTCATGTGTCAATATTGTATCAATACAGGGACACTAAATATCGAGATTTTGTTTAATAAATGTAAAAACTCTGGGCATACTATGAAGAAGAGATCTCATCTCAGGCACCACCATCCTGAGATGATGCTAGCCAAACAAACTTGCATTAAATCCATACACTTAGCCTGACTAAGCTAGCTCCTAAATCAGTGCAAGCTAATGGTTTAGTGACACGTGTAAAAATAGGACAGCAACCTCCTTTGCAAATAATTGCTGCCTGATTTAAAAATGCAGACAGAGTCAACAATTTCATGTCTTTCATTTAATAGCTTATGGTACTGTCTAGAGACAAATGAGATAATTCAGGGTACGTTTTAGCTTGTGCCTTCGCTGCCACTAATAAGCCACTATTTTATGGCCATGCAGGCAATTAGGGTTGCAAGTTATAGGTCTACACTTAAACAGTTTCATTAAACCCTTAGTTTCACAAAACCAAGTTGTCGATGGCCAGAATACCAAACTAATGACTTGACAACAATAGTCCACAAAGTAAAGTTTGTTTCATGTTGGCTATATGAGTTTTTAAAATATATAATCTATATTTTTATTCACTAAAATACATTCACGGAGTGTTTTGTCCATAAGAGTCTTCAAAAGGTAGCTAAAGCAACGTTTGTGAACACTTTTACACATTTGAACCTGTGACAATGGATTCTTTCAGTCTGCTGGAACAATACAGAGTAGTATTATGTTTTGAGTTGATATAATGAATTTGTTTAAACAGTCTCCTATTAATGCCCAACATTCAGGCGACAGGTGACTCTTCTCCACACGCTATACGCCATAACTAAGCAGTAAAATCACCAACACTGTAAGAGTGAACCTTTTCTGCTTATACTAAATGCTTCTTAATTTGAAGCACTCGTTTTCACTTGCTGTCTCAAAGGTCACTACACCAGCTGCATAACTGCTAACTCTAGATAATGTAATTGGTCACAAATAAATGGTGAAAAAAAGTTAGACTGGCAAGTCTGGCCAAAATCCCTGGAGGGTGTTGTTGTTGTGTGTTTGTGTGTGTCTGAGTAGAGAAATTGGCATGTCTATTTATAGACATTATTGTCAGTTGCTTTCTGTGAGGCAGCAGCCTTGTCTGGTCTCCGGTCTCAAATGCTCATTAGCTTTAGTTAAAAGAGCCACGATGTGAGCATATACACATGTGTATGTCTGTGTATGCATAGTGCGATATAACTGATACTTTAAATTGTTAAAATACATAATGCAACAATAGCAAAAGTCTGTATAGTGTAAGAATATACATACACAGTATATGAACATCCTGAGGTTGAATAAAAAAATTCTTTTTGCCAATTTCTTAATAATATTTAGTTATGTGCCATTAGCATTTGAGCTGTGCAGACCCCAGTGGTCAAAATCAAAGGCGTTTTTTTTCTTTAATTGCTTATATATCAATTTGGTCCTAATGATCTCACATCATTGTCCTATGACCCCAGTCAAAGGCATCCAATTTCATCTCTACAGTTTTAATAGAAGGAATGATGAATACAGTTACTGCAGGGGTGGGCAACTCCAGGCCACGAGGGCCGGTGCACTGCAGGTTTTAGATATCACCCTGGGTCAACACACCTGAATCACATGATTTATTCGTTACCAGGCTTCTGGAGAACTTCAGGACATGTTGAGGAGGTCATTTAACCATTTGAATCAGCTGTGTTGGATCAAGGAAACATCTAAAACCTGCAGGACACCGGCCCTCGAGGCCTGGAGTTGCCCACCCCTGATGTAGTCCATCTATGTTAAATCTGTTGGTGGGATGAGGGTTAAAAAATATATTGTGCAGATTAATGAAAGAATTATTAACCACAACACAAAATTATTTGGCTAACATTTCTGTAGGTGTCTAAGATGATCAATGGATTACCAGTAGGTTGTGGACTGTTGATTTGCTGGTGCCTGTTATATTTATTCCACCATTCCCCTTCCTGCCACAAAGTATTCTTGTGGTACTGAGAGAACTCCCGACTAAGGATGACAATGCATAGGCTATAATGTGTCACTCACCGCGAAAGCTATCATGACCACTGGGTGGTCGTCAATGGCGATTAAACTTCTCTGCATTCCAACTTTAGCACTGCACCCACAGCAATAAGTGCCCTCTGAGTTACTGTGGTCATAAAACACTCTGAGGCATCGTCCACATTTGAGTTTGTCAACAGAAGAATTCCAGGAAGCGTTTCTCTGCTTCATCCAATCTGGCTGCAGAAAACATGGTAATCGTCCACATTAACATTGCATTTAATTTAATGATCCCACTGTGTTACATGAAACACACAGCCCCCATTGTGCGCACGTGACCGGGAGTACTCACACAACTTGTTTCTGTCCTCATTTCAGCCATTTCACAGGAAGAATGATTTCATTTCCCTGCCAAACAAATTTTTGTTTCATCCAGAAGACATAGCTTTCCTCCCATTAGGAACAAAACCTAATTTTCCCCTCCATTGCCAGACATCCAATGCGCTTTTTGTTTCTCCATCATCAGCAACAGATTTTAGAGCAGACA
>NW_024582375.1:2308370-2310650 GCF_018398535.1 Haplochromis burtoni
CCCCCCCCCACCCAAAAAACTGGAATAATTATCTGGTGAAGCACAATGGTTTAATACTGTGCCTCTAATCATAACAGGAAACAAACAATAATGAGTAGCTCAACAGTAAAACAGTCTTTTTAAAAAAAAGTCTAGATTTAACACTTCATGAAGATTTTTGGTTGGAACTCTGCCATCTGAGTACAGAAGATAAGGAAATTTAACAAAATAATTCTGAATGGACTGTAGGAATGAATGGGTTTGGATTTCTTCTTCAGCAGTAGGCACTTATTGTATCCATTTTTTATGATAATACTGAGAAATTTGCAGAAGTCTTAGCAATTTATAAATCAATGTACCGCTGATATCTGGTTGTAGCTTTTTCTGATAAAAAAATAAAAATAACCATGTTTTCTCCCCTGACATTACTACATGATCTTTTTGCTGGCAGCAAAGATAATGTAGTGCTAAAAGCCTGGGACTCCCAGGCTCTCAGACTGAATCTCTGATTAAGAAACCTGGATACCGGCCGCCGAGTGAGAGGAGGAAAAAAAACAGCACCCCCGCTTGACCCTAAGTTGGTAAATGGATGGAGAGCTGGATACATTACCTCTCCTCCACTCAGACTTGCTGCCAGTCTTTCCCAGTAGTGACTCACGAAACCGGAGTTAAAAACATACCAATTGGCCTTGACCAAAAGCCATTTTCTATTTAAACCACCATTAAAAAAGAGACATTAGTAACACTACATAGTGGCATAACATACTGGAAACAAAGTTTTATTCTTCGAATTAAGAGACTTGTCCCAGCTTTACTATCCTGATAAACTTGTTTATTGGATGATAAAAAAAAAGTTTAGGTCCCTGAAGCCTCTCACTTCCCCTTTAGTAGCAGCTGTAAAGTGGTTACTTTTTTAGCACATCTCACACATTGAATTTAATGAGACTCAGAGTTATGGATGACATGGAAAATATTGTCTTGATAACATTCAGTGACGTTCTACAGGACTGTGGAAAAGTCTTGGGCTACTCCTCATTGATGTTTATTTTGCTTCCAGGGAGCCAGACTTTTATACTTAAAAAAAAAAAAAAAAAGTATTTTATTGTAATGGTCTTCAGAAGAAGCGGCAGGTGTAAAAACACTACACACAGTAGATGAACTTTATCTGAAAATCATCTCTCAGAGACCTGAGAGATACAACTTTAGTCAGTTCATCTACTGTTCAAGCCTCAACAGAAATGGAAGGATGGAAATCAACAACAAAGGGTCTGATGGGTTGGTAAATCCAATTTCTGATTGGCTCATTGGCAAAAGCTTCATTTTCCAACGTGACAATGATCCCAAACACACTACTAATGTAGTAAAAGCATACCTGGATAGAAAAATACACAATGGAACACTATCCGTCATGAATTGGCCTCCTCAGAGCCAGGACCTCAACATTTTTGAAGAAGTTTGGAATCATCTTGACAGAGAACAGAAAAAAAGTCAGCCAACACCAAAAGAAGAGCTCTGAATGTCCTTCAAGAAGCCTGCAAAAATATCCCTGAAGACTAATTAAAGAAATTACAAGAGAGCTTGTCCATGAGAGTTCAAGTTGTGTTGAAGAATAAAGGTGGTCATAACAAATATTGGCTTTCAAGCTCACAAGAATAGTACAAATGGTTTTTAACCATCTATACTTATATATTTCAATATATGTTTGTATTTCAATCAATAATTGCACCTATTTTCCATTTTTTACCAAAATATAAAGACATTAAGGGTGGCTTAAGACTTTTGCACAGTGCTAAAAGGCATCAAGAAGTCAGTTAATTCAGTTTCTTTGGCAGGTACATTTAGTTTGGTTCTAACAGCTAAAATTTACATCCCAGTTAAAAATTGGTGAATTGCAGATAGACCTTAGTAACCTAGCTAGCAAAACAGCAATAGAATTAGCTGATAACTGCCCAGCTCTACCCTGTCTACAGCTGCCTTTGGCAATTCTCCCATTTTAGTGGGCCTTTTTAACACTAATTAGCATGTATCTGTTTCCATGTGCATTACAGACTCTGTGGCTGCAGCTGCTAACAAAGCCTGCCAGCATTAGCGTCAGCACATCTATATATGGTCACTAAATATGGTCAATGGTCAATGGTAACTTTATTGTCCCTGACGGGAAATTGATTCGCAGTATGTCAAAACAAACAACAAACATACAACCAACACATCACGTACACTCATTAAAAAAATACTATAATATAATATAAGCCTGATAAAACAACCTAGATTTTCCATCGAAAAAAGTGCAATGTGCAATGG
>NW_024582375.1:2311148-2312806 GCF_018398535.1 Haplochromis burtoni
GTAAGCGCAGGATGAGGGGATGACTTCCTGAAATCAATAACCATGTCCTTGGTTTTCAAGGTGTTAATCATTAAGAAGGTCACTCCAGGCTCCAAACGACAGCCACAGCCAAAGTGCTTAAACTTGGTGCTTCAAAATGTAATTCCACAAACGCAACAAAATGGGTGATGTGACTGTGTGTTATATATAAAGTCTGGGAATGGCAATTAAACCTGCACCAATTCCTACATATGCTCTCTTGCGTATTAGCTAAAACTCAGCCCTTGAAGCTGTTTATAGACCAGCTTGGTGATTTGTCTTTTTGTAGGCTTCATGTACACTGCTTCAACACGCATACATTTAAAGCCTGGTTAAAAGAACTCCTAAGCTGGGTGTGGAAAATCATTAATCATGGGACGGATAGAGCAAATGGTAAAATTAACAAGACAAATTCGGTTATATGTCTAAGTTTGCCTTGGAAATTTCTTAATCAAAAAAAGGGAATGTAATATTTAGCTTATTAATTCCCAATGTAAAAAAGAGGCTAGAGCCCAAACGGCTGCTGTAATGAGAACACTGGAGGCTTTAATTACAGATAAATGCAGAGAGGAACTGAACTCATTAACCACACCGATCCATTCAGAGCCATCCATTCACACAGATCTGAGTGTAGCTTTGTGTGATGTGTTAAAAACAGGAAAAGAAAGTGAGGTGTGATCATACGTCAAAACTCAAACTTCATGTAAACAGAAAAATAATGTGCTGCTGGCCAACACAGGAATTTGTATAGCATATAATCATTATTTATCTCCAGCTTTCTCAGTATTATAACCCTATGGGGCAGAAAAGAAGAAAGGGCTAGATATTTCTAATTATCAGTGAGGCCACAATTTTTCCCCTCAGAACTGCCTTAATTCTTTGTGGCGCAGATTAATCAAGGTCCTGGAAATGTTCCTCAGAGACTTTGGTTCATATTGACCAGATAGCACAGCTAGCACACAGTTGTTGCAGATTTGTCAGCTGTACATCTATGATGCTGAATTGGTTGTTTCACCAGTCCATCTATTTTAAGAGTATATTCTTCTGCATACCTTGGTTGTAACAAGTTGCTATTTGAGTTACTGTCGCCTTTCAATTTCACCCAGAGGGGTGCTGCTTACTGGATATTTTCTCTACTTTAAATGAGCAGTTTTTGAAATAATCAGGCCAGCCTGTCTGACACCAACAAGCATGCCATGGTCCAAGTCACTTGAGGCACCTTTCTTCTCTATTTTAATGCTCAGTTTGAACTTCAGCAGGCCGTATTGCCCATGTCTACATACCTAAATGCGCTGCGTTTCTCCCATGTGATTCGCTGATTGGATAGTTATGTTACTGAGCAGTTTCAGAAGTACCTACTGAAGTGGCCAGTGAGTGTAGTGTAACTACTTACAAATCCAAACCCCATTTAATGTTGCAAAGACTAACTGAGAAAAAACAACATCGCTTAGAGCTGAGAACTTCTATGTTAAAAGACTGTAGCCAGCCTAGGGTTATCAAGTATACACCTACTACAGACATACTAGATCAGCGGTCCCCAACCCCCGGGCCTCGGACCGGTACCGGTCCGTGAGTCGTTTGGTACCGGGCCGCGAGAGTTGAGGCTCAGGTGTGAAATGTATGGTTTTCAGGGTTTTTAT
>NW_024582375.1:2314129-2327269 GCF_018398535.1 Haplochromis burtoni
GCAAAAAAGGTTGGGGACCGCTGTACTAGATAACCTCAGTCTCAAAGGTAGTGATTAATTAGGAGGGAATTCCTAGTTTGTTCTGAGGGTAATCGCACATGTATTTGTGTACCTTATCATTAAATGTTAACCAAACACTGGTCATAGCAGGTTGGAAGGGAGAGATTGCCAACTAGAACTCAACAAAGGGGAGGAAATGGATACAGCAGGGTGCGGCTGATAAGGCAGTACCACAACAAAAGACAAGTGCTCCTGCAAAATCTAATCATATCTAACCACAATGGAAAGTATAATGCACCACAATGGTGAACACGCTCACTCAAAAACTGACTAATCTAGTTGTATGATCGTATGCATTCCCTTGTCTCAGCATCATGATACAGCATAAACTGCAGATTTGAGCTTCCATTAATTTTAGCAGGGTGTTCCAAGGGAGAGATTGATTCCCCCCCCCTTGTAAAAGCCACTCAAAAAGTTCAAAAGTTCTTAAATTTTCTGTAAATTGTGCTTACCATTCTCATATTCTGCACTCTAATCAGGGATTTTTTAAGCAATAGTTTCTAGTAAATCCTGATATGAAAAAAAGTATTGAAAAACAAATGTGTAAGTGCGCTTACAGTGTTAGCAGGGCCCTACGATTATTTGTGGAACCAGCACATGAGTCTTAAATTCACTGTAAGCTTTTATATAACATTTGTTGAGCGGCGTGTTTGCAAAGCTCCAGTGTAAAATGTGACATGACAGCAAGAGGACAGATGCTTCACGTGCCATCTTTGAAGGTGGCAGAAACGGCAAGCAGAAAAAACACAAACAAGAGTGTGCTCTGAAGGCTAGTCAGCTACTTCTAAAGCCAGAATATGAGTTTGCACTGAGCCACAGTGCATCTAGAAGAGATGTCCAACTTATTTTACATTGTGGGCCACATACAGCCAATTTTGACCTTAAGTGGGCCAGACCAGTGACGCGGGAAAAGACCCACGGAAACAGGAAGGAAGGAAGGAAAAGTTATAAACCTCATGAAAATGCAGTTAAAAGCCACAAATCGATGCCCTTTGTTACTGATTGGAATCTGATTCTGTCCCTGAGGCCATATGTTTGACACCCCTGATCCTAGACTTTACTGACACACTGTAGCTTTGAGTGGAGCACTGCTGTAGATTAAATCCCAGATACTGCTGTTGGAAGGCGTTATCCTCTTGCACGTGAAAACCAGCTTGGGCTGTGATCCCTTGGATGCATGCTGTCCTCTACTTCTCAAGGCCACACTTAAGAAGCTGCACACAAAAAGGTTGTTGTGCGATCCCTAAATGAACCATAACATATTGGAGATGGATACAGGTCACAGGTCACAGTGCAGGTTCAAGTTCGTGCTCCTTGATTTGTGTGTCTAACAGGAGGAGCAGAAGGAGTAAATTGGAGGGATAAAGAGCTGAGTGAGCAGCTGCACGCTCTTAGGCCTCAGCTAAACCACATCATTTGGTTTAAGTTAAACGCATCTGACACAGGAAAGTCAACAAGAATTGATTTTGAGGCCGACTGCATTTGTTTTACTTACTCAGCGTATCCGGTGGCCCACGGTAACCTCCTGGTTTCCTTGAGGATGAGGATGGGCCGAGCTATGTGATCAGCAGAGCACTCGATCTCATCCGGGGACAGTCCAAGGAAATCAGGTCTCATATATGGGAATTTCAGCGGCAGCTCGGATCCGGTATTGCCGCCTGACCCGGAGCTACCCCCGGCCATGATTCCCCCCATGAAACCGGCCACGGCGGACTTTACACGGGTGAGCATGTTAGTGGCGCGTCGCGGCGGGGTGTCCGTCGGCCGGTGCGGGGCGCCGCGGCTGCCTTTCCCCGGATTCCCCCCCAGCTCGGCCGCGCTTGATCGACGAAGGGCTGGACGAAGAAGACGACGAGGAGGATGAGGCAATCCTAGGATGATTATGCTTTCATTGATTCAGTGCGGAAACAAGAGACAGAGGACAGGATGGAGGAAACTGCAGAGATGCTTCAACTAAAATCCTGCACGCATCCATGGAAAGCAATTGATAACAGCTCGGCCGCCGTGAAAGCGGAAATGCACTGAAGATTAATGGTCATGTGACGCATCCATGGATGCACACTGGAAATAAAAAAACAAAAAAACCACAGTCCTGTGTGTGCGTGTGTTTGTGCCTGGCGTATTCCACAAGTGGTGCCGAAACCCAGGAAAGTGCCGGTGGGGGAATGTCCGACCCACAGGCCGCGCCACCCGCCCAGCCTCTGCAATTCTTGGCGCAGATGCTGGCGGAGATGGCGACGATGAGCCGGGATCAGGCGGCCGACCAGCGTGCCCACCTGGCCGCGCTGCGGGAGCAGACGGACCGACAGACGCAAGTTCTGGAGCGGCTGGTCGGGGCCGCTGCCACGCCGAAGCCCTCGCCACTGTCGGTGGCGGTGCCCCGGATGGGGGACGGGGACGACCCACAGGTTTTTTTGGAGACCTTCCGTGCCACGGCGGAGGCTTGCCAATGGCCGCTCCCCCTGCTGTCTGGGGAGGCACAAACAGCAGCCCTGAGTCTGCCTCCGGCGTCGAGGAGCAGCTTCCCGGACGTGAGCCGGGCGGTGGTGGACAGGCTGGGGCTCACCGCCGAAGACCATCGCCGGCGGTTCCGGGCCTGTCGGCTGGCTACAACGGACCGACCATTCGCCTGGGCCCGGCAGCTGCGCGACGCGGCGGTGCGCTGGCTGCAACCGGGGACATCGGAGGGCGGAGACGAAGCTGGTGGACAAGGTGGTGCTGGAGCAGTTCACGGAGGGATTGCCAGCGGAGACGGCGAGATGGGTCCGGTGCCACCGGCCCGCAAGCTTGGAGGTAGCGGTGACGCTGGCGGAGGACCACCTTGCCGCTGGAGCAGGGGAACCCGGGGACGCCGGACGGAGGCCGAACAAACAGGCCCCAGTGCCGGCCCCGAGGCGCCGTGTGCCGGCACCAGGGCAGGCAGAGCGGCTGCCGGCGCTGAGCCCCACTAACCCTTTCGCGGCGTTGGTGCCGTCCAGGGGAGCCGAGCCAAGTGGAGCCGCCCCCGAGCCACGAGAGCAGCACAGACGCCGGGGCCGGAGTGTTGGAAGTGCGGGCAGCCGGGGCACCTGAGGAGGGATTGTCCGCTTATGGAAGTGGGGCAGGTGTTTCGTGTTGCTGGCGCCCCAGCACCCTCCCCGGTCCAGGAGGGACATACAGTATTCCGGTAAGGACTCGAGGGGGTATACGCCAGGCGTTGGTGGACACGGGCTGCACGCAGACCCTCGTACACCAAAGCTTGGTTCGCCCCGGGGCATTGCTGGAGGCAGAATGGGTGGAGGTGAGGTGTGTGCATGGTGATTCACAGGTATCCCATAGTGCCGCTGTTATTAAAGTATAAGGGCAAAACGCATAGAGTAACGGCGGCGGTTAGCCCGCGCCTGTCGCACCCCCTAATTCTGGGTACCAATTGGCCGGGGTTTCATCAGCTACTGGGGCAGTACGCGGGGGTGCGATCACGACCGGAAGCGGGGTGTAGCGTGTGCGCGGCGTTCAGCGGTGACGCGGGGTCGTCCGACACTGACTCCGGGGGGGAGGAGCCGGCGGGTCCCTCACGGGACGTCCCGCCGGCCCCGGAAGTGTCCCCCATGGGTGATTTCCCACTGGAGCAGTCTCGTGACGGCACCCTACGCTCAGCCTTTGACCAAGTGATGGCTATTGATGGTCACGTGGTGCGCCCTGAGGCCGCGCAGACCTACCCGCGTTTCGTCTTATTAAACGACCGATTATATCGAGTGAGTCGTGACACTCAGACAGAGGAAACACACACCCAGTTGTTGGTGCCGCAGGGCCGCCGGGAAACGCTTTTCCAGGCGGCCCACTATAACCCCATGGCAGGGCATATGGGCTACGAGAAAACTCTGGAGCGAATAACGGCCCGATTTTATTGGCCGGGCATCCGAGCGGATGTGCGCCGCTGGTGCGCGTCCTGCCCGGACTGCCAACTTGTTAACCAGCCGGCCATACCGAAGAGCGCCTCTGCGCCCTCTCCCCCTCATTGAGGTCCCGTTTGAGCGCATCGGCATGGACCTCATCGGGCCGTTTCACCGGAGTGCACGCGGCTACCGCTTTGTGTTAGTCCTGGTGGATTACGCAACGCGGTACCCGGAAGCAGTTCCGCTGCGCACCATCTCTGCAAAGAGTGTGGCGCAGGCACTGTTTCAGGTCATCTCCCGAGTCGGAATCCCGAAAGAGATACTGACTGACCAGGGCACGTCGTTTATGTCTCGTACACTGCGGGAACTGTACGAATTACTGGGCATTAAATCTATTCGGACCAGTGTCTACCACCCTCAGACTGACGGGCTGGTGGAGCGGCTGAATAAGACTTTAAAGTCCATGATTCGGAAGTTCATTAACGAGGATGAACGCAATTGGGATCACTGGCTAGACCCTCTGTTATTCGCAGTGCGGGAGGTGCCCCAGGCCTCCACGGGATTTTCTCCCTTTGAACTGCTGTTCGGCAGGAGGCCACGTGGGGTGCTCGACCTGATTAAAGAAAGCTGGGAGGACGGTCCGAGCCCCGCCAAAAATGAGATCAGTACGTGTTGGACCTGAGAGCAAAACTCCACACTTTGGGGAGGTTGTCACGGGAGAATTTGCTCCAGGCTCAGCAGCGTCAGCAACGCGGACGTGTTCTCCCCCCTGCCCGGCCGGACGTCCCTCATCGAGCACCATTTCGTGACGCAGCCCGGCGTGACGGTGCGTTCACGGCCCTACAGGCTCCCGGAGCATAAGCGAAAAATCGTGCAGAGGGAATTGGCGGAAATGCTGAGGATGGGAGTAATAGAAGAGTCGCACAGCGCCTGGTGTAGCCCCATCGTTCTGGTGGCGAAGAAGGATGGGTCTATACGGTTCTGTGTCGACTATCGCAGGGTGAACGAAGTGTCACGCTTTGATGCCTACCCCATGCCTCGGGTCGACGAGCTCCTGGACCGGTTAGGCACGGCCCGCTTTTTCACGACACTGGACTTAACCAAGGGCTATTGGCAGATTCCCTTGTCTGCCGAGGCCAGGGAGAAAACGGCCTTCTCCACTCCGTACGGTTTGTACCAGTTCGTGACACTTCCGTTTGGCCTGTTCGGGGCCCCGGCCACTTTCCAGCGTCTCATGGACCGGGTACTGCGTCCGCACGCAGCGTATGCTGCCGCCTACCTGGATGACGTGATCATCCACAGCGACACCTGGGCGGAGCATGTGCTGCGGGTGGCCGCGGTCCTGGAGTCCCTGAGGGGGGCGGGGCTCACGGCCAATCCGAAGAAGTGCGCGGTTGGACGGAGGGAGGTGCAGTATCTGGGGTACCACCTGGGGGGCGGGCAGGTGCGTCCACAGGTGGAGAAGACGGCGGCTATCGCATCCTGCCCGCGCCCCAGGACGAAAAAGGAGGTGAGACGGTTCTTGGGGTTGGCGGGTTACTATCGTCGCTTTGTGCCGGGGTTTGCGCAGCTAACCAGCCCCCTGACCGATCTCACTCGAAAGGGTGCCCCGGATCTGGTCCAGTGGACGGGGCCGTGCCAGGCGGCGTTTGTGCAGGTGAAAAAGGCTCTCTGTGGGGAGCCGCTGCTTCACACTCCTAACTTTTCCCTCCCTTTTGTTCTGCAGACTGACGCCTCGGACAGAGGGCTGGGAGCCGTTTTGTCCCAGCAGGTGAGGGGGGCGACCGCCCTGTCCTATACATCAGCCGGAAGCTAGCGGAGCGCGAGCGCCGGTACAGCACCGTGGAGAAGGAGTGCCTGGCCATCCGGTGGGCGGTCGGCTCCCTGCGCTATTACCTCCTGGGACGCTCATTCACCCTCTGTTCGGACCACGCCCCGCTGCAGTGGCTCCACCGCATGAAGGATGCCAACGCCCGGATCACCCGGTGGTATCTGGCGTTGCAGCCCTTTAAGTTCAAGGTGATCCATAGGCCGGGGGCGCAGATGGCAGTGGCCGATTTCCTCTCTCGCTCGCGGGGGGGGGAGTTGGCTCGGCCGGACGGCTCCCCGGCCTCGAACGGGCGGTGGGGGTGTGTGGCGGAGGCGTGGCCCCGGGCGCAGCTGCAGGGGAGGAGTGGAGCGAGAAGGCTCAACAGGGGCGGCGCTGCGAGGCCGGTAAGAACAGCTGATGTTGTTTATGGACTGATGATGGTCTCCCTCCGCTGTGTTTATAGTGAGACGGGGAGGAGCGGCCGAGAGAGATCAGCTGGGCTCGTGAGCTGTCAGACTGTGCGACTGAGTCAGCTGTCATAAACACAAAGACTGCAATAAATGTGGAAGTTGGCAGTACATACCTGTGTGTGCGTGTGTTTGTTGCCTGGCGTATTCCACAGGACCTATTTGAAGAAGTGCCAAAAGCTAAAAATAGTAGGCTTGAATATAACTATTTAAGGTAAGATAAGATAAGATACGATAAGATAAGATACGATAACCATTATTAGTCCCACACGTGGGAAATTTGTTTTGTTACAGCAGAAAGTTGATAGTGCAAAGTTACATAGAAAAATTAGAAAAACACTGGAATAAGATAAAGAATAAGAATAAGATACTGTACACAATACAATAGAATAAAATAAAATACTATATACAATAGATTAAAATAGAATACAAATACTATATAAAATTGAGTATAATACAACGATCCCAGAAAAGAGTATTGCACTTAGCGTTATTGCTATTACGCATGTGTGGATGTGTGTGTTTGGTCAGTTGCAGTCTTTGTTGTGGAGTCTGACAGCAGTGGGGAGGAAAGACCTGTGAAATCTCTCCATCCCACATCGTAAGTGCCGCAGCCTGCCACTGAAGGAGCTGCTCAGTGCTGTCAGAGTCTCCTGCATGGGGTTGGACATGTTGTCCAACAGGGATGAAAGCTTAGCCACCATTCTCCTGTCACTCAATACCTCCACTGGGTCCAGAGGGCATCCGAGAACAGAGCTGGCCCTCCGGATCAGCCTTTTCACACTATTCCTGTCCTCAGCAGAGATGCTGCCCCCCCAGCAGACCACACTGTAAAAGATAGCAGAAGCCACCACAGAGTCATAGAAGGTCTTTAGGAGTGGGCCGTTCACTCCAAAAGACCTGAGTCTCTGCAGCAGGTACAGCCTGCTCTGCCCTTTCCTGTAGAGGGCGTCTGAATTATGAGTCCAGTCCTGTTTATTGTTCAGGATGAACACCAAGGTACCTGTAGCTGTCCACCAGAGATAGGCAGTAACGCGTTACTGTAATCCGATTACTTTTTTCAAGTAACGAGTAAAGTAAGGGATTACTATTGCAAAAACGGTAATTAGATTACCGTTACTTTCCCGTAGGAACGCTGCGTTACTGCGTTACTAAAACCGTGATTTTTTTTGCGAGAATGTCTCATGACAGTGACGTAAGCGAGTGGCCATGACAACGGTCAGATCAGTGGTGGAGAGAGATATGAGCGTGCAGTGTTTAAAGCGTGGAAGTACTGACCTTACGATTTCATAAGTATTGTGATGCCGTCCTGGTACGAAGATTGGAAGTAGCTAAACACCATCTTTGCACTATTGTTGAATATCCTGAGTCCGCCGGATTGATTTTCAACTGACTGGCGCTGGCACACGCACACGTATGGGTAAAGGCGTCTCACGCACTTGAGACTCGAGTCGCCTCTGCTTTACAGCTTGTGTAAACTAGCAAATCTGTGACTGAGACAATGAGTCAGATTTTTTGTAAGGTTGTGTAGTTTCAGTTTGTGCTGCTGATCGTTTTAATATTTTCTTGCAATAATACTAATTTCGTGTATGATAATTTGGAGGTAGAGTGAGGTTAAAAACTACTATTGAAATATAAGTGGTGTTTTATATTTTAGCGGTTGTAGAGTATGATATTAATGTTGACTGGGAAACGAAAGGTATTTTACAATTTTTAGTGCGAGTAAATAGGTTTAAATGTTAAACAAATTTCTTCCAGTCAGAGAATGTTGCATATAATTAATTTTGCTTGATGCATAAAGTTAAAAGATTAAAACTAATAAAACAAGTTTTAAAAAGAGACTTTTCCATTTGATTACATTTTGTATGATGGATTATGCAGAAAAAGTAGAATTGGGCTGAAAGATCTATCGCTTTATCACCTATTCAGGTTGTAAATCGTGTTTTTAAAAAGTAACTAAGTAACTAAGTAATTAATTACTTTTGAAAATAAGTAATCAGTAAAGTAACGGGATTACTTTTGGGGGAAGTAATTAAGTTACTGATCATTTTTTCAAGTAACTTGACCAACACTGCTGTCCACAGTCTCAATGTCCATACCTTGATTGTTTAGTGGTTTATTTCAGTCACATATCCATTTAACATATGTAGATGTGTGTAGACGTACATGCTTGTGTTCAAATAAACTTTTCTTTCATGTACCAAATCCTCACTTCTGGTTCAGCTTTAACTTTTGAACACCATGAACTCAAGCGTGCGGTGACACGATGGTTCAGTCATGGTTTACTCAAATTGCCCTTCAGGCAGCAGCACATCCCACAGCCAATCAAATTTCCACTGTACTTGACAGCTGGTCTACGGTACTTTCCAGGGAATTTATTAATGTTTTGTTCTGTGCCCCAAAAAATTCTAGAGAATATTATTCTTTGTCTGTATCATCTCTGGCAAAGGGCAGTTTTTTCTTGTGTTTTTACAGAACACCAAATGCTTTTTACTGGAATAAGATAAAATAATTGATATTAAAGCATTTTCTTTGCATAAATTTGACAACACTATGGTCTTGACAATACTGGTGTTATTTATCATGTTTCGTGATTATTCAGTCACAGAAAGGTAAAACAGCAACATCAGGATGAAGGAACACAAGAAGCCGGAGTAGTACCAAGGGCTGAGAGAGGAGCTCGAGAAATTGTGGAGGGTGAAGGTAACAGTGGTCCGAGTGATAATCAGAGTGCTCGGTGCAGTGACCCCAAAGCTGGGGTCCAGCTTTAGACACCGGTCAGGAGAGTGCAGTCCTAGGAACAGCAAAGATACTGCCCAAGGCCCTCAAGCTTCCAGACCTCTGGTTCAGGACCTGAGCTTGAAGGATAAAGACAGCCCACAGGGGCAAGAGGGGAATTTTTAAAAACAGTAATACAGCTACCTTGTTGTGTCTTGTGATACAACATACATCATCCTTACTGCATGAGGGTGTCACCATGAGTATTGTTGTATATATTTATTATCAGCCGAGTTAGTGCGATTTCGCCTTCTAACTAGATGCAGCTCATTGCACCATTTTTTCAACATCTTTATATTTATCAGCACACTGTGTCTATTTGCTAAAGCAGAAATAAGTTCTTCATTTCACAAAAGTTTCTAAGTTTATTCACGGAATTTCAACTTAAAAAAAAAAAAAACTTTTAAAAAATGTCAATTTTTCTCTGAAATGACCCCCCCCCAAAAAAAAAAAAAAAAAACAAAGTAAACCCCTGGGTAGGATACAATATTCTACTATTGAATAATAATAATAAATATATATACAGTGGAGCAAAAAAGTATTTAGTCAGCCACCGATTGTGCAAGTTCCCCCACCTAAAATGATGACAGAGGTCAGTAATTTGCACCAGAACAACAGACTGGACTGGACTCATAACTCACTCAGACGCCCTCTACAGGAAAGGGCAGAGCAGGCTGTACCTGCTGCGGAGACTCAGGTCGTTTGGGGTGGAGGGCCCACTCCTGAAGACCTTCTATGACTCTGTGGTGGCTTCTGCTATCTTTTATGGGTGGTCTGCTGGGGCGGCAGCATCTCTGCTGGGGACAGGAAGAGACTGAACAGGCGTGATCCGAAGGGCCAGCTCTGTTCTAGGATGCCCTCTGGACCCAGTGGAGGTGGTGAGTGACAGGAGAAGGCGGCTAAGCTGTCATCCCTGTTGGACAACTCTCCCACCCCATGCAGCAGACTGTGACAGCACTGAGCAGCTCCTTCAGTGGGAGACTGCGGCACCCACGGTGTGGGACGGAGAGATTTCGCAGGTCTTTCCTCCCCACTGCTGTCAGACTCCACAACAAAGACTTTAACTGAACAAACACACACATCCACACATGTGCAATAACACTAAGTGCAATAATCTTTTCTGGCATCGTTGTATTTTTACTCAGTTGTATATAGCATTCGTATTCTATTTTTATCTTATTGTATATTTTTATTCTATTTTATTCTACTGTATATAGTATATTATTTTATTCTATTCTGTACAGCTTGTGTACTGTATTTATTCTTATTGTATTCTAATTTTTGCGTCATAACTTTTGCACTGTCCACTTCCTGCTGTGACAAAACAAATTTCCCACGTGTGGGACTAATAAAGGTTATCTTATCTTATCACAGAGGTACACTTCAACTGTGAGAGACAGAATGTGAAAAAAAAATCCATGAATCCACATGGTAGGATTTGTAAAGAATTTATTCGTAAATAGGGTGGAAAATAAGTATTTGGTCAATAACAAAAATACAACTCAATACTTTGTAACATAACCTTTGTTGGCAATAACAGAGGTCAAACGTTTACTATAGGTCTTTACCAGGTTTGCACACACAGTAGCTGGTATTTTGGCCCATTCCTCCATGCAGATCTTCTCGAGAGCAGTGATGTTTTGGGGCTGTCGCCGAGCAACACGGACTTTCAACTCCCGCCACAGATTTTCTATGGGGTTGAGGTCTGGAGACTGGCTAGGCCACTCCAGGACTTTCAAATGCTTCTTACGGAGCCACTCCTTTGTTGCCCGGGCGGTGTGTTTTGGATCATTGTCATGTTGGAAGACCCAGCCTCGTTTCATCTTCAAAGTTCTCACTGATGGAAGGAGGTTTTGGCTCAAAATCTCACGATACATGGCCCCATTCATTCTGTCCTTAACACGGATCAGTCGTCCTGTCCCCTTGGCAGAAAAACAGCCCCATAGCATGATGTTTCCACCCCCATGCTTCACAGTAGGTATGGTGTTCTTGGGATGCAACTCAGTATTCTTCTTCCTCCAAACACGACGAGTTGAGTTTATACCAAAAAGTTCTACTTTGGTTTCATCTGACCACATGACATTCTCCCAATCCTCTGCTGTATCATCCATGTGCTCTCTGGCAAACTTCAGACGGGCCTGGACATGCACTGGCTTCAGCAGCGGAACACGTCTGGCACTGCGGGATTTGATTCCCTGCCGTTGTAGTGTGTTACTGATGGTGACCTTTGTTACTTTGGTCCCAGCTCTCTGCAGGTCATTCACCAGGTCCCCCCGTGTGGTTCTGGGATCTTTGCTCACCGTTCTCATGATCATTTTGACCCCACGGGATGAGATCTTGCGTGGAGCCCCAGATCGAGGGAGATTATCAGTGGTCTTGTATGTCTTCCATTTTCTGATGATTGCTCCCACAGTTGATTTTTTCACACCAAGCTGCTTGCCTATTGTAGATTCACTCTTCCCAGTCTGGTGCAGGTCTACAATACTTTTCCTGGTGTCCTTCGAAAGCTCTTTGGTCTTGGCCATGGCGGAGTTTGGAGTCTGACTGTTTGAGGCTGTGGACAGGTGTCTTTTATACAGATGATGAGTTCAAACAGGTGCCATTCATACAGGTAACGAGTGGGGGACAGAAAAGCTTCTTACAGAAGACGTTACAGGTCTGTGAGAGCCAGAGATTTTCCTTGTTTGAGGTGACCAAATACTTATTTTCCACCCTGATTTACGAATAAATTCTTTACAAATCCTACCATGTGAATTCATGGATTTTTTTTTCACATTCTGTCTCTCACAGTTGAAGTGTACCTCTGGTGCAAATTACTGACCTCTGTCATCATTTTAGGTGGGGGAACTTGCACAATCGGTGGCTGACTAAATACTTTTTTGCTCCCACTGTATAGGGAGACCGGGGATGGTTGTAACGTGGGTCAGTTGTAACACTTCCAATTTCTCCAGTCAGGGCTAAGTTTCAAATGATGTGACTCATCCTGTGCATGCCCAATTCAGTTCTGCTATCACATGTGAAAAATCAGCACATTTTGTCAAACACAGACAATTTAACATGAAAAAAGTTTTTCTACTTTATTTCAATTTCTAATAGCATTATCTGCTTTGCAGTTAAACTCATCAAACTTAAATTATGTTATTTGTATGTCTATGGGGATATATTCTGTGTAGGTCTTTAGTGCTAATGTTTTAGCCGTTGGCTGTAATGTTAGCTAGTTCATGGCTATAGGAGTCTGGGTCAGTTGTAACAGCAACAGTCTGGGTTAGTTGTAACAATAATGCAGATGTTACAACTTACCACACTATTACTTTAACTTATATTAAACAAGTTGGGGCAACGACATCAGCAGAGAGAGGTTCACTGGTCGCTTTTGTATATGCGGTTAATGCCATTGGCAACACAATTCTCACTGTTTGTGTTCCCACACATACATTATGCAGACCTCTGTGTCAGAGATGGACCAGTAGGAAGTACTGGTAGTGGAAATAAATCAGGATGGGTGCAAGAAACAGATTTCCTCATCTTTCTGAAGTCACTTCCTGCTGCCAACATAGCCATGTATAAAAAGTAATGGAATTGCGATGCTGGTGAACAACTACATTTTTTCAGCTTCATTGTTATGTTCAAAATTGGTGCAAGAGTTGTAGGTTATAATGCCCACTGAGCCAATGAGGCCAAACTCAAGGAAGACCAACCAAAATTAATGAAATATTCAGTTGCAGAAAATTCCATAATTTGTCTTTTTTGGGGGGTTGGAATATGTTCAAAAGCTAGATTTCTGCATTCTGTCACACACACACACAGCTACATAAATGGATGTAAGTGCATTCATGTGTTGAATAAACAAAGATTACATGTTAATGTTTTGTTAGTACCCTTATTTCATTGTGTTACATTTCACCCCAGGATATGTTACAACTAACCCAGACTATGGGGTTAATTGTAACATTTCACTCTTTGTGTTTGAGGCCATACCATGCAATGGGTAATTGTGCTGCAGAGAAAATAGCTGCACTATTTAATAGCCGAGACATGTAAATACTTTGCATTACATTTTGAATCCACTACCTTAAAAGAGCTCCAATTTACAGACAGAAATGTCAAAAATGTTACAACTATCCCCGGTCTCCCCTAATAATATAATATA
>NW_024582375.1:2334927-2370222 GCF_018398535.1 Haplochromis burtoni
ATTAAATTGGTGCAAGAGTTGTAGGTTATAATGCCCACTGAGCCAATGAGGCCAAACTCAAGGAAGACCAACCAAAATTAATGAAATATTCAGTTGCAGAAAATTCCATAATTTGTCTTTTTTGGGGGGTTGGAATATGTTCAAAAGCTAGATTTCTGCATTCTGTCACACACACACACAGCTACATAAATGGTTAAGTGCATTCATGTGTTGAATAAACAAAGATTACATGTTAATGTTTTGTTAGTACCCTTATTTCATTGTGTTACATTTCACCCCAGGATATGTTACAACTAACCCAGACTATGGGGTTAATTGTAACATTTCACTCTTTGTGTTTGAGGCCATACCATGCAATGGGTAATTGTGCTGCAGAGAAAATAGCTGCACTATTTAATAGCCGAGACATGTAAATACTTTGCATTACATTTTGAATCCACTACCTTAAAAGAGCTCCAATTTACAGACAGAAATGTCAAAAATGTTACAACTATCCCCGGTCTCCCCTAATCGTGATAATATGTATTTGTATGTTTGTAATGTTGTGGCGTATAGGTAACCATGGTTCCTGTCCGTTATGTACTGCCAACTTCCACATTTATTGACTCTTTGTGTTTTGACAGCTGACTCAGTCGCACAGTCTGACAGCTCACGAGCCCAGCTGATCTCTCTCGGCCGCTCCTCCCCGTCTCACTATAAACACAGCGGAGGGAGACCATCATCAGTACATGAACACCATCAGCTGTTCTTACCAGCCTCGCAGCGCCGCCCCGTTGAGCCTTCTGCTCCACTCCTCCCCTGCAGCTGCGCCGGGGCCACGCCTCCGCCACAGGTCCATAGCCTCAGGTCTGCTGCACAGATGTTAGTTACTAAACCAAAATGGTCAATAAACTTGATGTGTTTAAATATTTCACGACATTTTCTTTTTTTCTTCTTTTTTAAGTGATACAGCTGATATTAGTCTGATGGACTGGTTTGGAGTACCCTGCTGCTTTCCCTGGGACATTCCTGTGTTCTCATTGCCTATATTTTAGAGTTTTAGACTACTGAGAGTATTATGTAGTTGACTTTTACTGGTTATTTACTTACAGTCTCTGTCATATTCTCTTGGGTATTGTGCAAAAGTCTCAAGCCCCTCATTTTTTATATTTTGCTTTCAAGGAAGAAAAATAATTTTGAGTAACAGCTCTCCAGGCTGTCAAAGGTTTTTCTTTGGATATTTGCCACTTTTTTTATCCCACACAAAAAGAAATTGTAATATAAAAGTATTGTACTGTGTATTTTACAGTTTTGTACTGTTTTTCTAGAATGTCATTGAATTTGCATAAATAGACTGTGATTTCACATTTCAAATGTAAAATAACATAAAATCACTGTAAATGTAATAAAACATAATTTTCTTGTTTTTTAAATATATTTTTTTTATAGGTAATTTCATTGTGTAATCACATTAAAATGTTCCAAATTTAATGTTTAAAAGCACTTGAAAAAGGCAAAATCACATGTAAAATTAGGGCAACAAACTGTATTGTCATTACTGAAAATAACCGTATTTTTGTGAGAAAGTTATTTTCAGTTATTTTCTAGTATTATTTTGGCGCCCCAGCTGCTGGAATATTACTGTTTTTTTTAGGATTTTATTTTTTTTAACAGTGCACTTATTCCCAGTTCAGTCTTTGTACTTGACCCTTTCTTTTCTCTTTTGTAAAACCACTCAAAAAGGCCTGTAACTCAAGGGATGAACCACTATAATGAGACAATTAATAAATTAAAACAACAACAACAAATCTTTATGCAAACATTGCAAGCATCAAAGTGGAAGGGCTGGAAAAAGTATGTAATGAGTCATATCACAAATTAAGTACCTCCTATGACCAGTTTTAATTCACTTTTCATATAAATAAATACAAACATGTATATAAATATGTAACTGTAAGTAATGGCTCACCTGCAGTACCTCCGTGGCCCAGCAGGAGGGCCCCAGCCCACACTTTGGGAATCAGTCATACACCTAACGTAGGCGTAGGGTCACCATTGGTTTTGACATCAGCTTCTACATATAAAATATATAGTGTGCAAGGATTTAGGTGTTCCAAAAAGCTACATATATGTCAATAATCCTGGCATGCTAGACTGTTTAGCAAATTTCATCCAGATTGATTTACTCATCTTGGGAGGACTTGGGCAAAATAAATATATACATTTGCTACGATTATCACTTTAAAATCCTGTATAAAATGTGTTGAGTGCAAAGGCTTGGACTCAAATGCAGTACACTGGAGAAATAAAGCCAATTTTTAACATTTATAGCACTGCTATTAAACCAACAGCACCAACCTTTGACCTGAGAGGGAAAAAGGTGTAACTACTGTAGTGTAATACACACCAAACCCCAGCAGATAGAGCTGTTACTCAAAAGTAGATGGGCCAGTTTAAGGATAGCCATGGAAGTCCGAATGGCTTTTTCGCAGTGTCAGGAAACACTTCAGTCTTTTATGGCTCTCCTGTTAAACAATGACGAGAGTTGTAAAGACATATTTCCCAATAAATGGATCTTAAACGCAGCTCTGTCATTCTTCTTTCATCAGATTTGCATTACAGTACCAACACTTTCATCGAGGAAGCTCAAACGATGTATGCAAACTAACTTTTTGTCTTTTGTTTTGTCCCTCATTTAAAGCCGCTTTACACCATTTGCAAGCAAATCTTGTTTGTATCTTCATTTGACTTCATTCAGTTTGGTGTGTTGGATGGTGATCGCCTACGCATCTCAGGCCAGTTTAACGCAATACTTGTCACAACGCAGCTTGATAATCTATTATTAGAGTCACGTGTGACTGGACTCATTGTTTTTATCCCCAAGGGGAAAGCGTGTTGTCTTGCCTTCGTGCCATAAAAGTGCTTGTTTTTAAGCCCACTGAGTCATGAGTCAGAGAAGTTAAAACTGAAAAAAGTCAGGTATAGTCAGCTTTAATTGTCTCACCGTCTCAACATTTTGATGACCTTAATCTTTGAAGTTATTTTATAACACAGCACTTAAAAGAAAGACAACACCTTACAGTAAAAATACAAAGAAAGGATCTGCTGTTCTCCCAGACGTTAGGTATAGCTCTTGTTTTGACCCATATTTAGCTGGACTATGATTCACTGCACTTAGAGCTATCAGATAACAAGGAATTAACGTGCATATGCTGGAAAAGCTGTAATTTCTTCTCCTTCCCAGTATTAACATTAGCAGGAAGTTTGCCTCAACAAGTCTCTTTCTTTATTCTCTAGCTCTGACTCCTCTGTGAAACATGCATGTTCTGATCTAACTGAGTTGTTATGAAACTCTGTAAGAACTAGAAGGTGAGTACATCCTCAGGGGAAAAAGCTATCATGTCACTTTTGATTCACTGCACCGAGTTAGAGCATTATAGGAGTTTTGAGGCCTGAAAAGTGTGTAGGCGTAATAGATTCTATGCAAAAACATGTGTAATTCATGCTTTGAAACTTAAAATAAATAAATAAAATTTAACAGATGATCAAAATTAAAATGTAAAGACAGTGATTGAGGTAAGGCGTGTAGTGACAACATCATAGTAGTTGCCCTCAGCAATACAGAAATTCAGCTAATTTGAGGACTCAATAGCAGATAAGCAGACATCCATTTGTCACAGGACTAGAATAATGTGCAATGTGTAAATGATTTAATATGCCAGCACATCCTTTCAGACAACTGGAAGATAAATAAATGACTAAGATAAAAATGGCAGTGTACGTGAGTGGAGCTTCCAAGTTCATTTTTATTCTGAGAACTGTGCCCAAATAAGGGAAAGCAACGCTGACCCAAGAGGAAGCCTATTTCATGCACTCAGGAGTGAAATATGAGGAGTTATTATTACAAAACATAATTATAGTGAAAGTATTTAAGAGGTCAGTCAGATGTTAAGAACAAGCTCTTCCCATAGTCCTCAAACTGCTTTACCTTTTCTAATATTAATACCCAGTCAGTAAAAGGGGACTGCTGCAACCACAGTAAAGGGGTTTCCTCTAGAAACTTCTTTTTTCAGAAATACACAATAGGAATTGAAGAAATTATGCAAAAAAAAAAAAGGGATGTGAAATTTTGCACCTTTCCAGTAAATCCTGTCACAGCATGTGGACTTTGGCGTGTGGGTGAGAGGATTGGTGACTGGGTTTCAGTACCATTTCCACATAATTCCAGCTCACTATAGTGTGACAGGTAAGTAGAAAGGTCCCAAAGAAGTTTTGTACAGTGAGGACATGGACTGTTTCAAAAAAAATCACATCTTGGAAAGTGCTGCTGAAGAGGAAAACCACTACTGGTTCTCATTCAGAGAGCCCCGCCTCCCACACAAAACAGCTGGAGCCCTTTAGTTCGCGCTACATGTTGGATATCATCACATCCAGGACACATCAAACCAGAGAACCTCAACATTCAACTACATCAAGCCCACATCTGAGTTTATCACTTAGCCCCACCTGGAAAAGAAAAAAAAGGGAAAAGATTAGAGAGTACAAGAAGAGGCACAGATTACAGGGACAGCAGAAAGAAGAAAGTGTCCACACCTGGCCAGTAAAATGATCCTGTGGGTTGGCTTGCTCCTGGTCCACTGCTGCTTGTGTCTGACTGGAGCTGGAGGAGAAAGCCCAGGACTGGAGACATGTATGAGGTGCTCTCAGGTAAAAGAATCAACAAGGATAAAATCACATTATCAGCTTATATTATTGTGTTCTATATTAACTTCTGATATTAGTCACTGCTGCTGATGAACTTGTGTAATAATACTTCTTAATATGCCAATTTGGCTGTTTTTAGTGAGTGAAAATAACAGAAATATACAGATGTTTATAATGAGTCCTGTACTCTTACAGCTGTGGTCATTACTGGGGCTGTGATCAAACTTAAATCTGATTTGTGATGATCCAATTCTAATCTCAAAGGCTCTTCAGTTCACATAGAATGAAAACACACGACAGCCAGTTAATGACACTCTGATTCACCTACTGGGAGACAGTTTTACAAAGCTACATCCTGCAAAGCCTCTTCTGCTGAGCTTTTGTTAAAGGAGGTAGTGATACATGCTTTGGTAAATATATCTAATCATTTACTGGAGCCCAAGGAGGAAACAACTGCAAATGTATCTGGGTGGAGGGTGAATAGTCAACACAACATGTTTACTCTTTTTCAGTGACCTGAACTTTACAAGCTTCATTTTCCTTCTTTCTCCTCCCTTGTCTTGCATGTGTACAGTTAAGATAAAGCTCTTTATCATTTGCAGGTTTCTACATGTGTAAGCGCTTAATAGTGTAACTCAGCACCTCGCTGTAGCAAGAAAACAATCGGTGACAGTCGGTTAAAATTCTGAAAGATGAATTCGAGATGTGTTTACAGTCAAAACATCATCAGGTTCTGTGAGGTATCTCACGGGTGGTAGATCAATGGAATTAAAAGATTTCATTTCTTAAAAAAACAATCCAACAAAAAATTCTTGGAACTATTGTTGGTTACAAATCACATTCCCCACAACATAAAAATGAAGGCACTGTTTATTCTGGCACAAGGATTTATGAAATATGTTTCATATACTTGACTGGTGAACGAGGATGCATTCCTTCAAGACCACAGTGAATCACATTCCTTCATTATTATTATTATTATTATTATTATTATTATTATTACTATTTATATTAACCAAAGACAACTGTGTTACAGTGCTCCAGCTGTGGGGTTAAACACACACACACACACGCACGCACGCACGCACACACGCACACACACACACACACACAGGCAGAGTCTTACCTGAAAGGAGCAATGAGGATGTAAAAACTCATTGTTGTCTGGGAATCCCCTGTCCTGCAGAGCTGCTACCTTTGTTCTGTTAAGAGTAACTTTATTGATGAAACTCCTACACAGAATTCACAGAAAAGAGCCTGCCATGAATCACTCTGTGTTTTCTCCTTTTCTTTCTTTTTGCAGGGACTTCACTGCAAGACCAAAGGAGGCTGTGAGTATAGACTTGTTGCCACTTTACACCAGCAGTCATGCATCCCCATTGGGTGTTTACTTGCACAATAACTCAGCTAATATCAGCCGACGAACAGGAAAAACTGATAATGCCTGCATTTGTTGCCTTTATATTTTACTGCATTGTTGCCAAAGCAACTGCATTCAGCATTTAACATAGAATTCAAGGCTGGGTTCAAAAGGTCTGTAAAACAACACAAAGACCATGCCTCTGAACTAAAGTGAGAAACAGTAACCACATTCAAAGATCTTTAAATGAACCCCACCCATAGCATTAAAACGATTTTTTCCTCCCTCACATGCTAAATAAGACCTGATAAAATCACGATAAGCTTGAGAAGCAGTGCACTGCTGCTATCTGTAATCTCTGCACAAAATACTGAGTGTAAGTGTAAAATGCTAAAGAGAAATTCAAATGCTTTGTATAGCAGATGGCAAAGGTGGGAACGCTGCTGTGGTTTGTTCTCTACAGTGTTGGGAAGGTTACGTTTAAATGTATTCCACTACAGATTACAGAATACATGCCCCAAAATGTATTTTGTAATGTATTCCGTTACAATACTCAATGACAGTAACGCATTCGGAATACTTTGGATTACTTAATATATTAACAAGCTTTTTACAACTACATGAATGTGATTTATTACTATTACTGAAGGTTACTCGCCATACCAATACCGACCAGATTTTTAAATCTTAATATAAAATGAGTAACAGTAGGGTGGACATTAGGTCAGGCTGCAGTTTTTGCAGCGATCTCGTATAGTAAACTATTCCGCGCGTATATAAAACAGGTCCGCGGCTCTGAACCATAGTAAAGGGACCTCTGGCAAATACATCAGGTTCATGTCGGGCTCGTAGCCGAAAACTATCTTTTCTTTGTTGTCTGGGTCAACTTTGCGAGAGACAGAGAGAGGCGTTGAAAGGCTGCTTCAACGGAGGAAAACACGAACACAGTGTTCAGTCGAGTCTTAATTATTTACTTACAACTGGACTACCCTGCCCATGAGCCTACATTCTTTAGGGTTATGTCTGTAACACTCTGCCTATTGCTTTCATATTACATGATTTTTTGAATAACATTAAAAAAAATAATTCTTCACGTCATTATGCAAGTAGGGGTGTCACGGGCCGCGAGATTGAGACACAGGCAGTAGAGCGTCTTAATGCGTCTCTTGTTTGGGTTTCCGCCTGCGTGGAATTACCAAAAATAGAGAGGGGACAGTCTAACATATGAAATAGGAAAAGACCGCCATGTAATCCATTTATTTCAAAAAGTAACTGAATACCACCTTTTAAACGGTAACTGTAACGGAATACAGTTACTCATATTTTGTATCTTAAAATACGTAACGCAAGTACATGTATTCCGTTACTCCCCAACACTGGCTCTCTATAAGTAAGTAACAGCATACTTCAAAGATCCTTTTACCCACATTTGGTACACAAAATCCACACCTTCATTTTCCTCACAAATCGCACAGTGTAACTTTTTCGTTTTTTAAAAAATATTTCTCTGTCCCCGTTGCTGTGCAGATTCATTTCCACGTCCATGCGAGAACCCCGCCGAGAGTCTCAACACCTCCACCGTGTTCCACAACGTCAGCCTTTCCACGGTCATGAAGTGTGAGAGGATGCAGAAGTGCTCGCTGCGGCTCGGAATCAAAGCAGTGGTGCAAATCGCTGGTGCGTAAGTGTGATGGCTTAAAATAGATGGTCCCATATCTGTTTGTATAAAATGCATGTGCTCAAAAATGGCAACAGTTTTTACAGGGCAAGCAATGAATGAAAATCTGTTTGGGTGAACAGAGGTTTGCTTTGGCACAGGGTGTAGTCTTTGACTTCTCTCAGTCTTATAGCAATGCGAAATTACTGAACCACTGTCTCAGTGTGTCACCCTATTAGATTATTTAGTTTGGCCGCTTATTAAAAGCAGCTATTATAGTATTAAAATCCACTTACACTTGAGCTCCATGTTGCAGTGTTTAGTTTGGCACCAAATCATTTTCCATGTACAGTTTACCATCCAGGTTGCTTTTCCCACTTTTTCTTCCTTTATGTCCCACCTCCCAAAGCCCCTGTTATCCACTTATGCTATTGTACTATTTTTAGACAGTTTTCTGGATTTCTTGCTTTCAAAAGATAATCTCACTTTCAATCAAAGTGACTAATGCTGGCATTTCAACTATAACATTTCATTGTCTCAGTGTATCACCCTGTGTATGCACACTGTGTGTGGTCTTTTTCTGCGCTGGAGCACGATGCTTTGGCGCCAGAGGCAGTCAGCTTAAGTGGGTTTCCAAAGTGATTTATCTAAGTTCACATGAAAACATGCCCAGAAATCACATTACTCTAATCCCAGTAATGCTTTGATGCTTTTAGCGTACCTGCTTGTTTGATGTCTTGCGAGGAGTCAGTGGACGGCCGATGTCACACTAATCTCTACATGTTCAGTGTGGTGTCTTTGTCTTCTTCACTTAAAGCAGCCTACTTCCTGGTATGGGCTGTACATTTCAGATGTGACTGCTGTTAAAACAGTACACCGGAATTTCTTTTGATACTTGGAAGTAATTGGGAGGATTCGGCATTGTTAATTAATGCTTTCAGAATAAAGCCAAACTGTTTGTTAAACCACAAAATCTTCTTTCTGTTTTCACAGAAGACATAGGTGTGGTGAATCAGTATATCTTAAGGGAAACTTTGACAAAGAGGTGCTGAGTGACTGAAGTTATCGCCTGTAATTAATTAAGTTATACATAGAAGGACTTTTTAGTTGTTTTTGGAGGACAATCATTAACTAAACAGAGCCCATGCCTCTGTCCTAACACACTCATGCCAACAGATACATGGCACGTGATATTGTTTAATTTCCTCCATCTGACCAAGGTCATTATTCAGTTGTTTTCTTTTCTCCTTATTCAAAACGTCCTTAACAAGGAAGCGCCAAATGGAACTCTTGGGGTGTAGTCAACTCAACCTGAAAACTAATGATGTTAGAGATGATAATCACAGATGACACACCTTAAAGGCATTTGCTGAAGGAAGTCACATTTTATAAAATGCTACAAGCTTCCATGAAAAAACTTCTGCTTTTGCATGGTAAACATGCCAATTGACACTTCATGTTCCTGATAATGCTGACAACCCATACAGTCTGATAAGGTTTACACAGGAAGACACATTGTCAGACACATCCATCCGTGTGCACAGCGTAATACAGTAAACCTGGTAGATTTCCAGACTATCTGTCTTGGAATTGAGGAAACCCTTTGCTCAGAAAAAAAAAAGTACCTAAATAACTTCTTCCTGTATGGCACCTAAAACAGTGCCAACCTGCACCAAAATCAACCATTTAAAAACCTTTTGAATGGCTAACTGGCTGGTGCTGGTTACTGCTACAGCAACTTCAAAACATATTCTGGTTTATGTTTCCACAGACTCCATCCACGGCGTATCCTTTTGTATCACAACCGCAGGGAGGATGACGGGGTGCAGAACCTTTAGCTTCACAAGGGCATCAAGAGAAAGGATGTCTGGACTGCAGGTAAAATCCCTAGCACAACTGGCATCGCTGGGTGTTTGTGGGACATTAATTAATCCAGAGTGTTATGCTAGAGTGGCTTTTCTGTGAAATATGCTGTGTGTGCCTTCCTGCCCTCTTTTGTCTTTCCCTTCCCGCAAATCGGGGAGTTTGCTGATGAGGCAACTCTCGATGTCCTTCGGGTTCCTCTCGTCTTGCGGTCAGGAAAAATACATGACCTTTTTCCACACATCTGGGAGATCCCATTTGCTCTTAAAGGTCACTGGAAAACTGACTCATATGCCATCGTAACCTTCACAAAGGTTACGGAGCTCAAAAGCCTTCCCCAGCTGATGCCCACGATGGTGGAATCGGTGTGTCACATAAACTGTAAACAGAAAGATCATCAAGCATGATAATGTTTTGCGACATACCAAAATTTTGATTGCTGCCGGGTTTGTGGCGTGTCCTCTTTTCGCGTTTAGAGCCACACCCCACTTTGTAGATGATTTTGTAAAATGAAAACAGTGACAGAGGAAATAAACAGTTCAATGTGGTTAGCATCACCGTGCCTATGAATATTTCCATAGTCTAGCTGGCGTCTTCAGGTCTCTCATGAAGACACAACAGTGGTCCGGCCAGGCTAACTGGCTTTCCAACTGCTTCTGAAATGGATATGGTCATTTCAGCATATTTCTATACGGCGCAGCGTTTAACAGACATGTGACAGCTTGTGTGCTTTTACCTGCCTCTTTCCTGCAGGTTGAAATTGAGAACAACTGCACTGAAGTTTCTCCAAACCAACAAGTGCAAGTAACAGTGACAACAGTCCCAAGTTACTGTGGAATGACCTGGACCAGCACCTATCATACTCCAGGTAGGATTACATGCACTTTGTCCATGTGTTTGCATAATTATGCAAACACAGACTCAAGGGCATATGACTGTAACCATGGGTAACTAATAAACAGTGTTACACAACCAGCCCTGCCAAGTATTTCCTTGTAACTGGTAGAAAAAAACAGGAAACCTCGTAGTGCGTTCCACTGCTCTGCAATGAAGAATGTCAGTGATTCAAAGAGTGTAAATATCATAAGTGAGTACTGTGTAAAAACTACTCCCACATGCGTGATGACACGTGAATGACAGGAATTTATTTACGCATGAGTTGTTTCTTTTTTAAGTGCTTCACTTTTCTCAACAGGATGCAGTCATGAAGATTTTAGAAGACATGTTCCGGAGTGCATCAGTAAGTGTAAATATGCTCGGGATCTGCTTTCTCCTTACATGTTTTAGTTAATGCAGTGGAGTGAAATAAAATATCAAATATGCAGTATATATGCATTTTTAGGGCTTGTCCTCTTCTCCTCACCCCAAACCGGTTGCCCTTCTCTGAGCCTAGTTCTTCTGGAGATTTCTTCCTGTTAAAAGGGAGATTTTCCTTCCTGCTGTTGCCTCATAGAGGGTTGTTTGATTGTTGGGGTTTTCTCTGTGTTATTGTAGAGTCTTTACCTTACATTACAAAGCATCTTGAGGTGAATGCTGTTATGATATGTATATAAATATATATGTAATATGTATATAAATAAAATGTAACTGAATTATTCAACTGGACCTTTTTGTTTTAATTGTCGGACTGTTTCACGTCTCTTTCAGCTGGCAGACTGTCGTACAAAGTAAACCCAGACAAGAAGGAGCTGAGCGTAAATGTTTCAGACATGCTCAACGATCACAACTATCACCTCCGACTCTGCCGAAAGGATTTCATCTGCTCTGGCACAGGGGCTTATATGCTGGTGAGACTCTTATTGGAATAAATATGAATGGAATCAGTGCAATTATTTGTGTTCTTCAATAATATGAATATATATAAAGTGAGAGATGGGGTAATGTTCCATTATGTGACAGTTCAAGAAAAGCGTAACAGGTCTAAGCCACACTTGTGGACTTTCCTCCTCAAGTGAGTCATTGGGTTATTCCCTGTGTGATTCTAAATTTAAATGTACTCACTCAATAAACTGCTTAACGATCATATAACTGACAATCAGGACAGCGCAGTATTCCCTGAACAAAGGGGCAACTGAAACAGTAAGGATCAAAAGTCAAAATGTGCACAGTGTACACAAGAACCATCATTAACTGCCACCCAGACAGTCATTCCACAAATAATCAAAAGCTGTTCTCGTTTTCTAGATAAAGAAGGAGCAACCCATAAAGAGTGCCACCTTCCCATACTCTCGACCTTTGCCCTGCCTCTGCATTGAGGTAATGCTATGACTCACACTCCCGGTCTTTAATCACGGTTTCAGCTTCTGCCATAAATTCCACAAAAGACCTTCAATAATCACTGATAAATTCATCACAGGGCTGGTCAGCGGTGATGGACGCCCCAAGAGTCCAGGTCTGCCCGTTCAAAGACCGTGAGTCCCATTGTTCATTCAAACAGATGACAAAATTGCCAGCGTGTGCTGTAGCATTTGAAAGCTGACAATGTATCATAACCATCCAAAATCCTATGACTTCGTTCGCCTGCAGGTGTTGAGGAACTGTGGTTTGGAATCACCTTTGATCCACTGGAGGAGACTCTGTTATGGGAGCCTGCTTGCCCAATTACAGCTACGGCTGCATTGTGTCAGATGAGAGATGATGGCATCTGTGTGGATTTGCCACATTCCTCCCAGAATGTTACCAGAGAAAAGGTACACACCTTTTGGATATTTATAAAGGGAGCTTTCTTAAGCTTGGTTATCCTTACAAATCGCTTAAGTGTAATTAAGCCGATGCCCTTGTTAGGCAACATTGCACATGAGCACACACATACAAGCCAGAACTCTCACTCAGTTTACGAAGAGGCTTGACAGAGGTTTGAACAACCTGAAAGTCAGGTGCCTGGTTGTATCTGAGAGATGAGTCACAGAAAATGCAGAAAAAATGCAGACACGTCAGCTTGAAGTGAAAAATCATGACTGATCTGATTTCAGATGTAGCTTGTAGTTGCAGTTGTAACCTCTTTAAAAGGTGGAAGCCTCAAACGATCACATAAAAGTACATAAAAGTACAACATAAATGTTGAGCTGTGTTTCTTGTTTATATAAGTCAAGCCAGACCTACATATAAAGTATATCGGGAGAATGAAGGGAAACCCTAAAGGAGTCCTTATTTTGACACAAGACATTTAGGCTGAAGGGATACTTGGGAAGACTTAGGCAGATGCTTCACTTGAAAGACAAATATAGCTCTTTGAATCTAAACACAATATGAGTCACCCAGGCTAATGATTTAGGTCATCACTTGTGTAACTGCAATTCTTTATTTAGAAGAACTTGTGATTCATTCACAAATACTTCTTTAATGCTTTTTCAGATAGCATTCTCTAAGGTGGATCCCCATGATAGAGTGTGCGTCAAGGTAACAATCTTTCTTTTGCTCTTTTCATTCCACAAATTTCACTAGGGCATGTCAACTTGATACGCTAGCAACAGTGAAACAAACAAAACCGTTTTTTTTTTTGCTTTCTGTATTTGATTACAAAATGACCTTTGCACAACGTTAGCATAATGCAACTCAAATATCAGAACTGACCTGACAGTTCAGATGACTGAGATCATCTTGGTAGAGTGTGACATCTTTAAAAATGCTAAGATTGAGAAGATATATTTAATTTCTAGGTCAGTGTGTGACATTACTGCTGTAAGTTGGCTTATTAAGCTAGCTGACTCATTATGGAAATACTCTATGGCTATCCTAATAGCATGCTATGTGCCATGTTATGTTTTAATTTTATCAGGATTTTATCAAGTTCTTTCTTGTCACTTGGAAGTCATTTCGAAATCCGTAGTTATTTTGAGCCATTACCTAAACTAACGTATATTCTGATGGTCCCTGGTACTTAATGGCTGCACGTATAGAATTAACAACCAAATAGGCTTAAAAAGCTGGATAATGATACCATGATATCATCGTTTACTCTTCTGATGCCATGAGTTTGTCATTTTTGCTATCATTTTTAAAAAACAAAACCAATATGCCCACTGACATTCTCCGGCTCAGAAAGCTAGCGACAATCCAGGTCACAAACACTCAGACAAGGAGGCTCTAATTATCCATACCCTTCATTACAAAAGCAGGAAACTGCCTACAAGAAGCAATGCTGCTGGGTTGCAATTCTTACACATGCAAGTTTTTGCATTTGCACTAACTCAGTAATAAACAACATGTATTTATTTAATACTAGAGTTCTTGTTATTATTATATCAGCTTCCTGTTATTGGCTCAATAACAGGAAGTTGTGATCAAATCTGCATTTCAGAAGTGAGAGTTGCGTCCTAAACGCAAAGCAGAAGTATCATTATTAGACTGTTGAACTATTTTCTATGGGTGTGCAACAATGATTTTAGTAAGCTCTCTACTAACTAAGAGTAATGTGTTTGATACAACAGCTCGATGAAGAATGCTCAAAAATGTTATTCTGTCTTCATCAGTTTACTGCAGGCTCTCAGTCCTGGACCAGGTGCCCCTTTGCTGATGGGAGACTCCAAGGTGTGACTTATTATTTTCTTCAAATTTTTGCTAATTACATCATGAGTATTTTTTGCGATGCTCTGATGGTCTATGGCAATGTATTGACCCTACTGTGTTCACATGTTCTATAATGGATGTCTGTAATGATGATAATAATCTTTATGCATGGTCGTGCTGTATGATGATATCTTTAAAAATTCAGCATGGGAGTTGGTTACAACAAGAACAGAGGGGCATGAAGAAGTGAAGATGCTGTCACAGATCTCTGCAAACTTTTCTGTGGAGTTGTGCGTGAAGTCCGAGGGATCCCCTGAGTGTCAGACCATTGAAACACACAACGTGCAGGTGGTAGGTGCAACACATTCCCAGCGCAGACGGCACTTTTTAGAAAAATAGAAACATATCTTGTTGCAGATTTCTTCGACAGAGTTCTAGCTCATCATTAGATCTGATGAGTCTAAGTAAGAGTGGCAGAACAAATGTCTGTTCGCTCCCTGCATGCAATAAACTTTTGCCCTAAAACATCCTATGTGTGCAGTTTTTTTTTGAAGCAGCCTGCCACAGCACGCTTACACAGATTGTGTTCCAACTTTTTGTCGTACATGATCCCTGTTTATTGCATGTTGCCTTTTTCGTTGCTAGGAAACTTCACATTTTCTTGAAGGTGTCGTGACTTTTAAAAGTTATTTGCTATCAACAGAACAAAAAAGGTAGTAATTACATCTTTTACAATACGCTTTCCAGCAATCAAAAGGGATCTGTCAACAGATTAGCAAGACCTAGTGTGCAACAAGATATCTTTCTCCTGAACGCATCATGGTTATTATCACATCAAAGAAACAGGAAAAAACAGAAACCATGACAACTTCCATATCGCCTGCAGGAAAAATTTCATATCTTTTGTCTTTTTTCTCAGGAGAAACAAAAAGCTGTTGATTTAAACCTGAAAGGGGCGTCCTGCAACTCATGTCTTCAGGTATGTTTGTGTAGTAGATCCTTTGACTTCTTTGCACTTCCTATTTAAAAAAAGACTGTTGCTTTAATATATCATTTTTATTTGCACAGATAAAAAGGCTTGATGTGGAGTATGCTGCCACAGTCATCCACTGTCTGAAGCTGTGCAGTAAGTATGATTTCTGCTAGAGCTGCTTCCCATTAAAATACGTTCTGCTCTTCATTTCTGCTTCAGTCCTGTGTAGTCTAACCAAACTTTTCCTTTACTATTTTTCTCATAAAATTTTGTAAACCTTAGGCGATGCACCAGTTTTGAAATGTAAACAGTTTCCAGTACAGTAACACAGCTTGCGTTTATTGCCATGGGAATTCTGAGGTGGTATAATTGCAAATGCATGTGCATCTGAAGTTTGGTGTCTTGGCATCATTTTGAAAAATAAAAGGATGCTTTGTTGTGCATGCAATGCTTAATGATACTATTATGTTCAAGATGAAAGGTTCTGTGGAAAATAAGAAGTACCAGTTTTTCCTTTACATATAATTGGGGATTCAGTCATGTGAGAAAGTGCAGAGAGCAAGATGCAAACCAGATGGATCATCTAACAAACTGTAAATTTTCTTTGCAGGTGACTCATCACCTCTTCGTTCAGACTTGACCTGGGTATTTGTGCTGACTGGTGTTTGCCTCTTTGGAGTAATATGTGTCACTCTGGTGCTTCATGTCCTATTAACAGGTAGGTTGAAAAGTTATTTGGCTAGGTGTCAGGCTACCATTTTATTTTATTTGGGGACATACTGTGATGTAGGCCCTTTTCCAGTGCCTGCCCATCAAACTCAAAGATTTTGCAGCGTGCTCTGGCTTCGTGTTTGACTCTTTGCAAGGGAGTAAATGCTGAGTTTGCCTCAGTAAACTAGGCTGGTTAATAATGTCCTAATGTTAACACTCATTTCTAGCTTTTCCTTTCCATCTTAGATGTTTGATTATTCAAATTTGCCTTCCTCTCTTTATGGATGGATAGACAGCAGCATCCAATTGCAATCGGCCGACATTTGAATGAAAAGCAGCCACGGAGTTTGTCATTTTATTGATTTGCTTCCTCATCACATTTCCCCCGTCTTCTATTTTAGTGCATCGGAGAAGGAAGCAGAAAATAACCGGAGTCCGTAACGGTGAAAAGCAAATAGGTACGATTATGACTTCATTTGCTTAACCCATACCATACAGATTTTCTTTTCTTTTACCCGTGCGCATATCTTAGCATATTTCCTGTTTTGTTGCAGATCCCCCTCCCACCTGTCTGGTGTCTGTGTTACAAACTCAGCCGGTTGTCCACGGTGGGGTCTTCATACCTGATTCACCGCAGTGCGGAAACAACGAGAAGGCCAACTTACTCTCTGAATGACCAAAGTGTGAGGCATAAAGATGTTACAAAAGCAACTAAGTTCTCTGTTGAATTCAGTATATAATTGTAGGCACTGACATTTCAAACGGTATGTAGCTTTCTGCAGAGGTGCTGGTTTGTATGCTTGTTCTAGTTACTGGCTAATGTATTTTGTGTGGTTGTGTTTGTTTGGGAGAAAGTTGTTTTAAAGGTAAAATTTCATTTAATCTTGCAGCTACAAAGGTTTTTGTTTCAAAATGTTTATTTTCAATAAAAAAGGCAAAATACAAAATGCTGTTTTAATTATTGTTTAAATGCACCATTATTATATCATTTAACCCTATTTTTTCACAACATTGTTTTCGTCAAATCTAATATAATCGCAATACATTTGCATTAAAACACTTGCAGTCATTAACACCGACTTCACCTCAACACCAAAAGCTTACAAGCCTTATACTTTATTTTGCTGCTCCATATCTATTTATGTCCTTACAGTTTTATAAACACTTTGCTCTTTATGTTCAGCAGCTGTTTCCCAGTTTTCAGTGAAAGTTTCCATGTCACTGCTTGTGCACCTGCTCACATGAGCCAGAGCTGCTGATAGCTGTGTTTCCTTTTAACTTTAATCCAACTTCCTTCAGCGAGGAAAATTTCCATTCACCTAGAAAATATATTTTGATTCACTTGGAGTAAAAAAACAAATCATCAACACATTACCTGATGATGAGCATGTCAATTACTTTCTTATTAGATGTACTATAATTGCCATGTATATAAAAACCATAGATAAAACACCAATGCAACTTTTGAAATGCATCACTTTTTATGGCAGCCCACATTTTGTTGCTCTACAGCCAAAAACTGGTTCATCAATTACATTTTTAGCTCCAGGTACTTTTTCAGTCTGTCAAAACATGCAGGCTGTTGCACCATGTCATCTTGAATTGTAAGTAAGGTAATTAATATTTCCACATCAATGAATCTCGGCTGTGGTTAAAAACACAAATAAACAAAAAGGCCGAGTGATGTTTCTACATGGTAATGGAAAAGCACTGTTTCTGACATTTTAACGACATGCGCTCATTATTTTTCATATCTAGATAGCATGTTGCAGAAAGGCAAGTATAGACATCCTCTCACTCCCAACCAAATAGATTAAAAAATACCACTGTGACTCTGCGCTTTTATTCTTTTACATGCTATGGCAGCCTGAACATAAAGTATCAAAGGTAACAGAACTTATTCTATAGATAAATGTTCCTCATCAGTGTATATGGGTCAATGTTACTGTTATATAAAGTCATATGTTTGTATTGTGGTTGTCTGGTGAGTGCCGCAACTTTTTCACCTATTCAACCTGCCTGTTTTGCTAAACTGGACATTATAGGAGCTAATGCTTCCTCTTTAGGGCTTTATTTGATAATGTGCTAAAGAAGAGGAAATGTTTTCACACTGCGCCCTAACTCTTCCACATTATATATATTGGCTAAGATAAGCAAAAGGAAACATATCTGTTATATAATAATCAGTTCAATTCAATTTTATTTATGACACTAAATTGCAACAAAATTGGCTAGTAAATACCCTAAAATAATGCCAAGGCTTTTTTACTGGCTAATGCTAACTTTGTTTCCATACGCTTTCACTCTCAGCGCAGAAATCAGAGCCAGTGTCAGCTTGTCTGGCATGTTCGTCTCCCATCAGATTCCTGTTGAAGAACAGCCAGAAAATGCTAATGGCCTCTCATACACCCAAAACACTGGCCTTGTATAAGTGAAACTGGAGTCATTAGGAGTTAATTCTGGTTCTAGAGATAGCTGCGGTGACCAGATGGCATTATTGTAAATGATGGCTGCAAACAGTTTGAGAGCATGAGCTTAATGATACTATTATTTTCTTAAGGACATTACTTTCTTCTGTCCATTTTCCTCAGCATTTTTAAGGACAAATAATGCTGAGATATGCCAAGTTTTCAACTAATAGGAAAATCGCTGTTTGGAAAAATTTTATTTTAACCTGTCAAACCTGTTATGGTTGGCTTTTTTCCATTGAAGATTCAACTAAGTGAATAGAAACAGGTGATATGGTTTTGTAACAGGATGCTAGTAACAAAATACTCAAAGGATCCAATTTAAAATTAGTCCTTTGTTGTTGTTCATGCGTAGGCGCAACATTGATCGAGTTAGATGCTGTGTTTTTTCCTCCAGTCATTCATAGGTCAAAGTTAAGTGGCTTAAAAAAACAAAAAACACATTCCATTGAAAAGGAAGATACAAGGAAATGACAAGCAGCCAATGTAACAAGAAAAAAACGTTGCAAGACCTTCAGAAAACTATTGCTCAATATCCTTTTTCAAGTTTCTTTCTGTTGGGTCTGTCTGGCACAGACCCACCGCTGGAACGAGACAATTCTACTACAACGGCACAAAGCACTGGACACCAAGCAGAGCTCTTTGTTTGATCTCGTGCACGAGGGAGAGAACTGTGACCTGCTGGTACGAGGAGTCCTGTGGTCCACCTAAACAAAGGGCTCTTAAACTTACACAGATACAGAGTAGGTGTCCTCTCATCGTATAAATCAGTAAGAGAAGGTACGACCTCTCTCATGAGCTTAAGATGTGTGTGTATCCCAGAGTGCTCTGGGAGGCACACAGAGTCTTTGCAGACTGCTAAGGATTAGACCTCTATCATTATGCAATCGATTATAAAACTCTAAGAATATGAGTATATATTTCTAAGTATAAATGACAGTTCACAATTTAAACCTAACACTTTCTTGGCTTATGGTTGGAAACAAAATACAAAGAAAAGATTGGTGGGTCAAGAATTTTGTACAGTACTATAGTAGATTTAACAGACCTATCAAACACCCCCTTCCCAAAATCTCTACCTAAATGAACATAAAAACATAATGGAAAGGATTGCCTTTTGATTAAATTCCTTTATTTTAGCATTATGCAATCCTGTTATTCCAACTTAGTTAATCTACGTATTTACTGCAGTTGAGTCCAACTTAATTTAATTGAGTTGATCCAACATATCCAAATTACATTAGTCCTGCAAAAATACTTAATGCTAACAGAAAGTAATTTATCAAGGTGGAAATCCTGTCCATGATTATTTTAAGTTCAATAGAGTTATTCTCTATAGTGTTCAACATAGTCTAGAGCAGGGGTGCCCAATCCCGGTCCTCGAGAGCTACTGTCCTGCAGCTTTTAGATGCATCCTTGTTCCCACACACCCGAATCAAATGAATGGCTTGTTATCAGGCCTTTGCCAAACATGATGGCATGCTGAAGAGGTAATCAAACCATTTGATTCAGCTGTGTTGGAGTAGGGATGCATCTAAAAGCTGCAGGATAGTAGCTCTCGAGGACTGGGATTGGGCAGTTCTGGTCTAGAGTCTGGTTAACATAAAACTTGTCTCCTTATCAGGGTCATGGGGGCAGGGGAGGCTGGAGCCTATCCCAGCTGTCAAAGGGTGAAAGGCAGGATACACCCTGGACAGACAACCATTCACGCTCACGGGCAATTTAGAACCATTCATTAACCTAACTCCGTTAACTGCATTGGCCAGTGCTAACCACTATGTAGCTCTTTCTCTCAGATATGCCTGGATTCCCTAGCAATGTTATTGTCATACTACACTTTTAATTTATACTGGAATCAGTATAAATGATATGATAGTCCTTTTAGCCACAGCCTCGCATTCTTGTGTCACAAGGACCAGAATGTGCTTCTGTTAACATGTGAGCCTTGGTAAAAGTTAGCCAACTGAATGTTTTGTTTACTTAACAAGTCTGAGGCCGGGGCTTGTTTTTGTCAGAAAACACCCAACCTTGACTGCTATAGTTGTTCATAGTACAGGCTTCTATAGTATTAATGGTGTGTATATACGAATGGCAACAAGCATTAATAAAGCATTAATAAAGAACATTAACATTAGCTCTCTTTCAGCTTGTATAAGGCTTCTTAGATTTTAAGTAGAAGACGTCAGCATTACCTGTTTGTCTAAATCTTGGAAATTTCCTGTCTCCCTGCTAATGTCTGAGAAAAAGTGAACAACTTTGTCTTGTGTGATTACTGAAGTGAAACCTGGGGGAGGTGCCGTAGTGTGGGTCAACTTCACTGCTGATTTATTTCACATGCGAAGCAACCACAAGTTTAGGTGGTGACACATCATCCGTTCAGATTTGTGTTAGTGGGATCTTCCTTAGTTTTTCAGCTGGACAGTAACCCAGAACACATCTGTAATGTTATCTGACAGTGACGTAAACTCACACGGTGATTCATCAGCACTCCTGATCTCTCCCAGTGGTGCGAGCTATGCATATCTGACTCAAATAGTGTGGTAAGAGTTAGAAGGCAGACGGAAGAAAAAGTATAAGGAATGTGCTCATTCAGCTAGTTAAGACTTTCCCAGCTGCCTCAGCCTGGCTCTGTTGCAGCCTTATTCCTGTCAAAAGGGAGTTTTTCCTTCCCACTATTGCCTAGTGCTTGCTCATAGGGGATGATCCGATAGTTGGGATTTTCCATCTAATACTGCAGGGTCTTCACCTTGCAGTATAAAGCGCCTAAAGGCAACTGTTGCGGTTGTGATTTGGTGGTATCAAAATAAAATTGAAATGAAGGTAACATGAAATGAATTAGGATGGTATTCACTTGTAGGATGACACAGACACATTGCTCATGTCAGCAATTGTGATAAATATTATTGAAGCTGTTAACTAGGGACATTCTTCAAATTTTTTTTTGTATGTATCAGAAACCATTTAAAGAAAAGCTGTGGTTCCATCCCATATTTATAAAGCCATGGCAAAACTCTTCTAGGAGCACTTTGGCTTTTGTTTTAACAAGCTTGACTTCTGATTCTTAAAGATTGTCTGGAAAGCAGCCAAACATCCTGGACAGCTATGATAATAAAAAAGTTTCTGTTGTAGTGACACTTGTCTGTACTACCCAAATGTTTCTCGAACTTCCTTGTGATTTACATACGCAAATGACAAAACAGTACCAGTAACAGAACAGAGCCCTCTCTGTGCAATACTTACACCGAAAGTCATATACGATAGTCATATATCCATCCTGTGGAAACGATTAGACACACAAGGAACTTGGTTACATTAAAAGGCTACATGCACTAGTGTTTTCATTCAGATATACTGGGGCACATTTTCCTGTTAGATTAATATCAGGCAGTATGTAAGCATGCAAAATATTCGGCTGGTCGTACAACACGAAAATTGTTTGGAAATTACTTAGCAGGGGGAAATTGAAAAGATATTTTTATCCTTTTTCGCGTGATGGCTGGAAAACTAAAAATATATTTTAAAAAATTAATAACAAAGCCATGTTTGTCCCCACTCCCTGCATATACAAGGAACGCTTCCTTTTTTGGTGTAAACGTGCTACATTGTGATGTGCGTGACCTTTATCTAGTGCAATTTCTGTTTATCATCAGCAGCTACAATGAGGAAACATAACACTGAGTGAATGCATGTTGAATCATTACTTTCCATAATGACAAAACAAATTGTCATCAGTGTTTTTGATGGAGTTAGTGCGTGCTCTTCCTTAAAGGCTGAGGTTCCTCCTGACGTGGATGTAATTTTTATTTAACTTTGAGAAAACTGACAATGAGACTTTTGCAAATTAGTTAATCAACAGAAAAGGAAGCTCCCCAAAGCTGAAACAATCCACAGACCTTACTATGACCTGTGCCAGTTTTTTTTCTGAGTTTTTTAAAAAAGTTTTTAGCATCATGATCCTGTGTGGATTACCATGCGACAGTCCTGAGTAGCTTTGTATGTGCATTCTGTCCATTTCAAAACAATCCTTATGTGTGTCTTACCCCTCAGTTCACCCTCCCTTTAGGCCAACCTTTCTCTGTCTGGTTCCTTATTAATAAATAGTTTAAAAGAAGATGTAGGTACTCAATACCACAGCTATGTGCCCAAGGTGGTCATTTTAAAGATACACTATATTGCCTTCACACACATATGAACTTGAGTGATATTTTGTTCTTACTCCATAGGGTTCAATATAATGTCGGTCCACACTTTGCAGCTTTCACAGTTTCAACTCTTCTGGGAAGGTTATCTTTAACGTTCAGGAATGTTTCTGGAAAGTTTTGAACATTGTTCCAGAAGCATGAGGTCAGACGGCTGCTGGGCTGTCCTGGCTCACTGCAAGTCATCACAGATGTGAGGTGAGTCAATTTCCTCAACACCAAAACACGCTCATCCATGTCTTTATGGACCTTGCTTCGTGCACTGGTGAGCAGTCATGATGGAAAAGGATGGATGAAAAAGTTGGGAGCATGAAGATATCCAAATTGTCTTGAAATGCTAAAGCATTAATAGTTCCTCTCACTGGAACTAAGGGGCCAAACCCAATGACCTCACACCATAATCACTCCTCCACCAAACTTTACACTTGTCACAATGCAGTCAGATAAATACTGTTTGCCTGGAAACCACCAAACCCAGACTTATCCATCACATCCATCACATTTCTTTTTACCAGAAAAAGAAATGTGATTCATGGTCTAGAGTCCAGTGGAGACGTGCTTAACACCACCGCATCCAACACTTTGCATTGTACTTGGTGATGTAACGCTCGGATGCAGCTGCTTTGCCATGGACACCCATTCATTGAGGTTCTCTGCACACTGTTCTTGAGTTAATCTAAAGTCAAATTTTGTACATCTGTAGCGATTGTCTGTGAAGTAAGTTAATGACCTCTGCGCACTATGCACATCAGCATCCACTGAACCCGCCCTGGTACTTTATACGGCCTACCGCTTTGTGGCTAAGTTGCTGTCGTTCATATTTGCTTCCACTTTGTTATGATACCACTAACAGTTGGCTGTGGAATATTTAGCAGGGAGGAAATTTCATGACTCGACTTGTTGCACAGGTAGGATCCTATCACGGTACCATGCTGGAATCCAGTGAGCTCCTGGAAGCGAGCCATTATTTCAGAAATATTTTTATAAGCAGTTTGCATGCCTGCTTGATTTGAATATAGTATATCTCATCTCATTTCCATTATGCAGACCCCAGATTTGGGAAGAAGGGACATATTACTAGAGATTAATTATACATATGTGACTTTAGTGATATTTTATATGAGCATCCACCACTGAATCATCATTGTGATGGAAAATGAGGAAAACTGAAGTCTCAACAAGTCAAGTTGTAGTTACATTAAATGGTCCACTCAAATTCTTCCTAAACAAACAACATCATTATTTATGTCCACAGTAACCTTAATTTGAATGCAAATTTCTTATTCTACCACTTACCCATTTAAGATTAGGGATAGGGTTGGGGTTCCAGTGTACACTGTAAAAAAACTAATATAAAAGTATCTTACTGTATATTTTACAGTTTTGTACTGTTTTTCTAGAATATCATTAAATTTACATAAATAGACTGTGATTTTACATGTCAAATGTAAAATAACATAACATCACTGTAAATGTAATAAAACACAATTTTCTTGTTTTTTAAATATATTTTTTGTACATATGCATATTTAGATTGTAAAAATACATTCAGAAATGTATCATAATTTCACAAATATTTGTCTGTTATTTGAGAGAATGATCTGTTAAATTCAAATGTAATACTATGGCAATAATTAGTAACAAGTGAAAATATAATTAATAGGAATAAAAACAAAAAAAAAACATATAAAACATTGCACGGCCACGCTGTGCTAATTATATATTTTAAAAAATAAATGTAGAGGTAGGAATTGCAATTAATATAAATCTCAAAGTATTCACAACATTCCTGAACAGAAATAGGCCTCTGCACCTGGGGTGACCATGAAAACAATGTGACATGCCATTGGATGTTGGGACACATGACTCTAAGCATCGACCAATGAATGTGAACTAACAACCACAAGGTATGGCTGTGGAAAGTAGTGATGGTAAATTTGATTCTTTTTACTGAATCGAGTTTGAATGAGTCACTCACCAAAGTGAATCGGGGTTTTTGAGTCATTTGAGTCACTGAGTCAGTTGACCAGAGTGCAAAAAATGTACATTTTCACTCAAACTTAATTTGTTTCTCTTGTCATGTATATCCTACTGCTAAGATGAGTGATTGAAAAAGAAAAACAACTAATTTTATGGAGCAAAAAAGAGCAAAAAATTCAAAAGGGAACATTTATTTTATTTATTTTTATTTTATTTTATTAGTATTTTCCTAAATGTGTCAAATATATATTTTCTCATCTAAATGTCCACTGAGCTGTGAGCCAGGGGGCGGTAATGCGCCTTAACATTGGTTGCCAACCGAAGAAGAAGAAGCTGTGAGCCAGGAGGGAGGGGGTGAGCTGATCTGTGATTCGTTCGCTTATGATTCAGCACAGGAAGGGAGGGGTGAGTAGCTCAAATGTGCTGTTAGCATGTTAGCAGAGCGATGCTACTGTGAACCGAGGAGCTATTGTCTTGATGTGAGCTTCTACTCAGGGTTTTTTCTTCCAGTTCAGAGCAGAAATGTTTTTGTTAAGATACTGGATGTTGTGTTTTTCTCCACAATTTTAATTATAAGCTAGATACATTGCTGCTAACAGCAACAGGGATGAGTCAGTGAGTCAGTTGGGCTTGTGAATCATGATTCATGAGTCAGTAAAGTGATTCTCGAGTATTGAACGATTCGTTCATGATTCGCGCATCACTAGTTTCTACACCGCTAATACCCGTTAGGGGGCCCGCGACGACAGCTGCCACTTATGCATTTGTCTTATGCATTTGCAACTTAAGAGCCAATAGGCGACCTGTTCCATTCTAGCAACACACCTGCACTCTTGTCGAGAGCTCGTGCCTGCCAAGATGTGCTGCGTGATGAAGTGAGAGAAATAGGAAATAGAAGTAGCCCACTGTGCTAGCTTTGCCCTGTAAAATGTAATGGACATGTAAGCCAAGTATTTCCTTCTATTTTGTGGAAAGGAAGTAGGGCAGGTGAGGTGAATTATTTGACTACATTTAAACGTACATTCCATACATATATTTGGATTTTGGCAGCTTTCATGATTCATAAGGTTTTTTTTTCTTCCCCTGCAGATTAGTAGCGTGAGTTCTCAAATTTATTCAGTAAGCTGTAAAGGTGAGTTTTGTGCAACATTTAAGAATGTCAAAAGATTACACCTGTCACAGTTGTAGTGCTTTAATGTAAATGTTTGGGCACCCATGGTCAAAATTTCAGTTCATGTGAACAGTTAAGCAAGTAGAAGATGAAATAATCTCCAAATAGCTTAAAGTTATAGATGACATTTAATTTTAAATAAAATAATTTTCATATTTTTTTAAACAGAAAAGGAAAAGGCCCACAGCAAAAGTTTGGACACCTTGTAGTTGATCATAGGGCCCAAACTGCATGCCAGTGTATGTAATTGATATCAGAATCAGAAAGGGTTTTATTGCCAAATGTTGAGCAGGTTTACAACATTAGGAAATTGCTGCGGTGCTTAGTGCAAACATACTGTCATAAACGCTTAAATAGATATAAAAATAAAAATAAGAATAAGAATTAAAAGTGCTAAGTAGATAGATATATACATGAGTGCAAGTGGTGATCAATGCCAAACATGGAATGATGCAGTGAACACAGCGTAGGGTCATGTGTTAGTGGTGGGAACAGTCATACGGTTATTGTTCATGAGTCCAACAGCAGAGGGGAAGAAAATGTTCTTATGGCGAGAGGTTCTGGTGCGAATGGACCGGAGCCTCCTGCCTGAGGGGAGCAGGTCAAACAGACTGTGTCCAGGGTGAGAAGGGTCAGCTGAGATCCGAGCTGCACGCCCCAGTGTCCTGGAGGTGTACAGGTCCTGCAGAGATGGGAGTCTGCAACCAATCACCTTCTCAGCAGAGCGCACAACACGCTGCAGTCTCTGTTTGTCCCTGATAGTGGCTCCAGCGTACCACACGGTGATGGAGGAGATGAGGATGGACTCGATGATTGCAGTGTAGAATTGCATCATCGTCTGTGTTGAAAGGTTGAATTTCTTCAACTGCCTCAGGAAGTACATCCTCTGCCGGGCTTTCTTAATGACGGAGGTGATGGTGGGCTCCCATGGTGGGGTCCTGGGTGATGGTGGTACCCAGGAAGCGGAATGAGTCCACAGAGGTGATGGGGGTGTCAGTCAGGATGATGGGGGGGAGTGGGGCTGTGTGCTTCCTGAAGTCCACAATAATCTCCACTGTCTTCTGGGCATTCAGCACCAGGTTGTTGTGGCTGCACCAGGACACCAGACGTTCAACCTCCCTCCTGTAGGCAGACTCATCCCCGTCCGAGATGAGTCCATAACGGTGGTGTCATCTGCAAACTTGATTAGCTTGACAGACTGGTGGGTGGAGGTGCAGCAGTTGGTGTACAGGGAGAAGAGCAGAGGAGAAAGAACACAGCCCTGAGGGGAGCCGGTGCTGATGGTCCGGGAGTCCGAGACATTCTTTCCCAGCCTCACATGCTGCTTCCTGTCCGTCAGGAAGTCAGTGATCCACCGGCAGATGGGATCAGGCACATTCATCTGGGAAAGCTTGCCTCGGAGATGGTCTGGAAGGATGGTGTTGAAGGCAGAGCTGAAGTCCACAAACAGGATCCTGGCGTAGGTTCCTGGGGAGTCCAGATGCTGCAGGATGAAGTGTAGGGCCATGTTGATGGCGTCTCTACAGACCTGTTGGCTCTGTATGCAAACTGCAGGGGGTCCAGGAGGGGGGCCGTGAGGGTCTTGAGATGGGAGAGAACTAGGCGCTCAAATGACTTCATGACCACAGATGTCAGAGCCACAGGTCTGTAGTCATTTAGTCCAGTGATCCTAGGTTTCTTGGGGACAGGGATTATGGTAGAGGACTTGAAGCAGGCAGGCACATGACATGCCTGCAGTGAGGAGTTGAAAATGCCAGAAAACACTGGGGCCAGCTCGTTTGCACAGTGTCTGAGGGTGGCAGGAGACACACCGTCTGGGCCGGAGCTTTTCGAGCATTCAGACTCTTAAACTGCTTCCTCACATCTGCTTCATGAATATGAAGAGTTGTGGTGGGAGGAGGTGGTGTGAAATCCTCCTTTGTGTGGGGTGAGGAGGGGGGTGTTGTAGGTGAAGTGTTTGAAGGTGGTGATGGCTCTATGGAGGGGGGAGAGGTGGGGGAATGAGTGTCCAAAGTGTCTCTATTGTTGGGGCCGTTGGAGGTGTGAAGGCTGCCTGATGGCTCGTCAAAACGGCAGTAAAAGTCGTTAAGGGTGTTGGCCAAGAGCAAGTCATCAGTGGAGTGGGGGGTTTTAGGCTTGTAGTTGGTGATATTCCTAAAACCTTTCCACACAGAGGCCGAGTCATTCTCTGAGATCTGCTGCTGCATCTTCTCAGAGTGCTGATGTTTAGCAATGTCCACTTCTTTAGTGAACCTGTACGTAGCCCCTCTGTAGCAGTCCCTGTCTCCGCTTCTGAACATCATATACATCAGTTGTGACATTGCAGTAAGTTGTTTGAGTCATGTGTGGACTGTTTTTTGTCCCCTTGTCTCTTGTTCATGTACACAACAGGAAACTCTACTTTGGCAGCCGAGCACTTCATGTTATCTGTGGACCAGGCAATTGTGAATGGCTATATCACTTTATCCTGATGTTTGGCTCTTACTACTGCACGAACATTTCTTATCCAGTAGCCCAGGCAGCAACCTTGGAAATCTTGCAATGGTAAGGCGGCACCAGTCAATTTTATGCATTGAGACATAAGAATGATGAGACAGTGAAATCTAAAGTTATGCAATCCAAATAATCAGATCTCCTTTCATTTGCAGCTAAAACACATAGGAATGAGAAATGCTTGAGTGTTGAGATGATTTGTAGATTGACAAATCACCAAATAACTAATATTTGCGTTTCAGATGGCTGTCTCTGAAATATCCTTGATTCATGCTCATGTCAAGTTATAGAAAGAGACCTTTGAGTAGTAGATGTTCATAGATGTTTCACTACCCTGAAACAGCATTTGCAATAGATTCACAGGTTAACCAAACATCTTTGCAAATTTCTCCAAGGGAACCCAAATGGCCAGCAGCAGCCCTAAATGTGAGAATTTCAGAAAGCTAGAGCTACTTCTAAACCTGCAGGTTATGTGCCTCAAATGTACCCCTTTTCGTTGCTTCAGATGTGGGGAGGCAGATGAACGTTCGAGGCGGCATCGTCCCCTTCTTTTGTGCTAAAATGTGCGTTTGCATTAGATTCTTTTTTCTATGGGCCTTTGTTTATGCCTAATTGTTAGTTGTTCTTGGATTGTTCCAGGAAGGGTTTTCTTTTTGTCAATAAAATCCATGTTAATGATTGAAACAATGTCTCATGTCGTATAAGTAAAATAAACATGTACAAACTGCTCATACACAACATATGATCAAGAATTAACATAATCTTGATGTAATTATAATCAGGGGTTTTGTTTAATAAGGGTTCTTTGGGTGTTTTGTGACAGATAAAACCCACAATCTTACAGGGAGCACACTTAATTCAAACTGATAGTCCAGTAAATATTCAGGAAATTTATGTTAAATTACACTTAAAATCTAAATTTATATGTGATATTATGTAAAATTAAGTGAATTGTAATTTTAAAGCCAATATCTAGTTTTTTGACATGTGTTGAAAGATAAATCAAATTATTTTGTGCTGTATAATGTTGTATTACATCAAATATAATTGAATATACAACTTTTTTACATCAAATAATGTTATTTAACCCAACTGTTAACTGTATATTTCTGTAAATTTAAGCATTATTCATATTGCCACATTCATTGACCTTGTTTATAGGTAATATCATTGTTTAATCACATTAAAATGTTCCTAAATTAATGTTTAAAAGCACTTGGAAAATGTAAAACCCCATGTAAAATTAGAGCAACAAACTCTATTTTCATTACTGAAAATAACTGTATTTTTATGAGAAAATTATTTTCTGTTATTTTACGGTATTATTTTGGCATCCCAGCTGCCAGAATAATACTGTTTTTTTAGGATTTTTTTTAACAGTATAGTGCATTAGGAGCACTAGGAGTTTGAAGACTGGATAAATGGCAGGATATGTGAAGACCATCTAGCTTAAAATCAAATCAAACATGTGGACCCATCTGCCGTGGTGACCCCTTGGGAAGTGAAGGAGCAGCTGAAAGTACGACAGTGTTTAGTTGTACATTCAGTGTGCCTGGCTACAGGGGAGGGACAACAAAAACACTTTGTTAGGCTCTGGGGTTTATGCCAGGATTTTCCTAATATTAACAGCAATAAGTCTAAACTTCCACATTTGTACAGCTTTATAGCTAACTAAGAAAAATGTCAGTCTTTTTAAAAACACATTTATGTATTTTTGTTTTGCTCACCAGAGATGGGCAGTAACGCGTTACTTGTAATGTGCTACTGTAATCTGATTACTTTTTTCAAGTAACGAGTAAAGTAAGGGATTACTATTGCAAAAATGGTAATTAGATTACCGTTACTTTCCCGTAGGAACGCTGCGTTACTGCGTTACTAAAACCGTGATTTGTTGCGAGAATGTCTCACGACAGTGACGTAAGTGAGGGCGCCGTTAGTGACAACAGCTGTGTGCGGATCAACAGTGCATCACATATCGATTGTGGGAGAGAGTATGAGCGTGCAGCGTTTAAAGCGTGGAAGTACTGACCTTACTTTGAGTTTGATTCCATAAAAAGTGACAAAAACATTAGCGTCCATCGTGCTTGGGAAGAAAACTTCTTTTTACAGTGAAAACCCCCCCTAAACTTCCAAGCAAGCACCGAGTGCGCAACGACGTAATGGGAAACTCACAGAGAAACTCGCGGATTCTTTAACTGACCGCGGCACACCTGCACCAGGGTAAACCTCCGCCTACTGCAGTCCTGCTTTTCAGGTGAAAATAGAGCAACAGGACCACTGAGTCTTTGACTTTATTTATTTTCTGCTGTGTTTTACTTGCATCTATTTGAAAGAGTGAGTGTAAACACAAAAAATATTTTATTTTATGTGCTGGAATGTGTAGAAAATAGGTTTAAATGTTAAACTAATTTATTCAAGTCAGAGAATGTTGCATATAATTAAATTTTTGCTTGATGCATAAAGTTAAAAGATTAAAACTGATAAAACAAGTTAAAAAAAGAGACTAAGTAACTAAGTAATTAATTACTTTTGAAAATAAGTAATCAGTAAAGTAACGGGATTACTTTTTTGGGGAAGTAATCAGTAATTAGTTACTGATTACTTTTTTCAAGTAATTTGACCAACACTGTTGCTCACAATGTCAAAAGATGTGAATGCAATTCATATAACCACTTACAATTTAAGAATATTGACATGAACCTCAAGTTGTTCAGAGACTTTCCTTTGCTTTTATTGTCATATGATACTGGCTTTCCTCTACATGGAAAGCCAGTATCTAATAATCGAATAATTCTAGTTTGTCTACAACTTTGATAGACTGTAAACCTTAAATGAACTGCATGCTCACTGGGAGGTCAAGGAAACCAGACAAAGGCAGAAAATGATTCAAGAAGCTAGCATTTAAAGTAAATAAGGAATCATTATGTTGTTTTTTTTCTGCCCTTATATAAACACACCTAAATGAGATTTAGGCAAAAGTCTAGACAGGTACACTGCAGTGGAACGTTGAGTTTTATCTTAAGGTTTATCTGATTGTCATGGTGTTATGTCAAACACACAGCATCATTTTTTTTGTTTTCCAATGCTGACATCAGGGTAATGTTGGTACCTGCAGGTATAAGAAGTGATTTCATTGGCTTCCTCCAAAAACTCTACAACTGTGCAGATATGTCTTGAGAGCTTAAAAAAACTTCTTTAAGTCTTTAAAGACGTTTGACTTCTCATCCAAGAGGCTTCTTCACTTGGAGATGGTGGTTAACACACTGAGTGAGACATCTTTCCCTACTCTATTGTGTGACTTTTTGAGATCACCTGAGCCAAGTTTTGTTCTGGAGGAAATAAGTGACATCACCTTTTATGCCTGCAGGTACCAACATATCACCTTTCGTCGGCATTGGGGAAAAACGCTATGCGATTGACATGGCAATCAGATGAACTGCAACTGTCAGCTGGAGTTTATCTGTCTTGACAGATCCTGTTTAGTTGTTTTCCCTCCCTGTTTTTAAGACAGCTTAAAACAGGATGTTTATAGAACAGCCTAATAATTGTACTATCAGGCATTCGAAAAAGTCCCTGAAAAGCCTTCAGGTGATCCAAAATGCTGAAGCGAGAGTAAAGACAGGGACTAGAAAGAGAGAGCATAGTTCTCCAATACTGGTTTCTCTTCACTTGGGTCAACTCCAGAACCAAATTTAAAATCCTTCTCGTCACATATAAGGTCTTGAATAATCAGGCCCCATCTTATTTTAAAAATCACATGGTACTGTTTCACCCGATCATATTTCTTTATAAGTAGAAGGAGCGGCAGAGCCTTAAGCGTTCAGGCCCCTCTTACATGCAGTGCACTCTTAAAAACATGGTGAACACTGCCACCTTCAGATGGTTTTCTTTCTCATGAACTGTCTAAAATGTTCAAATAAATAATGTTTAAACAATTGCATGAATATGTTTTGTTTGCAGTGATGTCAGAGATCAGGGTCATTATCAGCTCTATGTGATACAATATTATTTTATACCGACACTCAAGTATGATTCTCGGTTCAACCCTTTAGGGCTAATATCATACCCTACAGTATGCATCATAATATCATGCATAGAGTGCCCTGCAATTGATATTTATGGAATATGCTCTTTGCAAATGTAGTCAAATATTTTCACATTTGCAAATCTGCATACACATTTTAACTGCATACACATTAAAATCTTTCTTTTGAAATTAGATGCTGCAGTATTATTTTCTGATGACCTATTTCAGAATGAATAGTCACAGATTTCATCATAATACAAGAGTTTTAGGAGCTTCCCTTTAGTTGTCAAGCTTAAGGAAAAGGTTCAACGAAATTTTCCAAAGAAAGTTAAAGAACAGTTTGTAGTGAAACAAGTAAAAGGAAAAACATGCAGAGCATTGTTTCAGTCTCTAAACCACATTAGAGGCAGTCCACCAACTAATCAAGCAGTTAAAGTAGCATTATTCAATACAGACGTTGAAGAAATTACCCTGCAAATCACACACCTGGACAAGATGCAAGCTGCAAAACCTCTCTTTATTGTACATAATGAACATCTGTGCATCATGTACCCCCTAAGACTGGAAAACAGATTTGTAGTCTCTCACACCAATGTCGTGGCAGCTGTCCTGTTCAAACCACGTTTGGAGTGAATCATGTAAAATGCTACTCTTAATATTAATATTCTTTGTTCAAGTGTGCTACTGGAGATCACACAAAGCTTTGTTCTAGTAGTCACACACAAACATTATACATTCAACTAGAAAATAACATAAAATAATAACATAACATAAAAAAACAGTCTTATAGTGATTATTATGAGAGCAGATTGTTGATCTGCATTTGATATCAGTAAAACAGAGTTCTTTTGGTCTTTCTCTTTCCCTCTGTCAGTCTTTGTGCTCTCACTCAATAGTTTAATGTACCAGTGAAATGGAATTTACCACCTAGAAAAATGCATAAAAATGTGCATGGTTGAATATAGGCTGCTGTTGGACTTTGGCAGGTAACATCCTTTTGACTTGTGAGTATCTGGAAATGTACTGTAAACAAGCACTGAAACCCAATTCAACCACAATAAAAACAAGTTTTTTGGCTGGGAACTAGCAATATACCAGTAGTCTAATGATTAAAAGCTCAAGATAGCTAATAATCTGTAGTGATTTAGTCTACATTTGTTAAATCACTAAAGAATTAGCATTAGCTTTTTGATGCTATTTAGAGAATAGATAAAAGTAACCACACACTTTTTAAGTCACAATCATTTCCCCTGAATTATCAGAACAATGTGCATTTTTGCTGTATTTCAGGTAGAGTGTGTGTTGAATCGCTCTCTACAGTGGTCCCTCGTTATAATTCAATTCAATTCAGTTTTATTTATATAGCACCAAATCACAACAGCAGTCGCCTCAAGGCGCTTTATATTGCACAGTAGATCATACAATAATAGATATAGAGAAAAACCCAACAATTATATGACCCCCTATGAGCAAGCACTTTGGCGACAGTGGGAAGGAAAAACTCCCTTGTAACAGGAAGAAACCTTCGGCAGCACCAGGCTCAGGGAGGGGCGGGGCCATCTGCTGCAACCGGTTGGGGTGAGAGAAGGAAGACAGGATAAAGACATGCTGTGGAAGAGAGACAGAGATTAATAACAGGTATGATTCAATGCAGAGAGGTCTATTAACACATAGTGAGTGAGAAAGGTGACTGGAAAGGAAAAACCCAATGCAATGCATCATGGGAATTCCCCCGGCAGCCTACGTCTATTGCAGCACAACTAAGGGAGGATTCTGGGTCACCTGGTCCATACCTAACTACCGTATATGCTTTAGCAAAAAGGAAAGTTTTAAGCCTAATCTTAAAAGTAGAGATAGTGTCTGTCTCCCGAATCCAAACTGGAAGTAGGTTCCACAGAAGAGGGGCCTGAAAACTGAAGGCTCTGCCTCCCATTCTACTTTTAAATACTCTAGGAACAACAAGTAAGCCTGCATTGCGAGAGCGAAGTGCTCTAAAAGGGTGATATGGTGCTACAAGGTCATTAAGATAAGATGGGGCCTGATTATTTAAGACCTTGTATGTGGGGAGCAGGATTTTGAATTAAATTCTGGATTTAACAGGAAGCCAATGAAGGGAAGCCAATACTGGAGAAATATGTTCTCTCTTTCTAGTCCCTGTCAGTACTCTTACTGCAGCATTTTGGATCAACTGAAGGCTTTTCAGGGAGGTTTTAGGACTTCCTGATAATAATGAATTACATTAGTCCAGCCTGGAAGTAATAAATGCATGAACTAGTTTTTCAGCATCAGTCTGAGACAGGATTAGGGATGGGTACTGGTATCCGGTGCCATGAAATAAACGGTAGAAACCAGACCGAAAAGCAGCGCACATTTCGGTGCTTCATTTCGGTGCTTCATTTCGGTGCTTTTTTTTTCCTGAGAGGTGATACACTTTAGATTCTAGCCAATCATTTTACATTTCTGAGGATAGTAGGCGGGCCCAGGTACGTACGTTCTTTTAGAGCAGAGCTACAGATTAAAAATTCCCAAGGCGAAGCGGTCAAAGTCTGGCTGTACTTCACAGCAAAAAATGCAAACCCAGCAGCCTGCAACATGTGCTTTAAGCTGATACTGTGCAAAGGAGGTAACACCTAAAATCTGATGAAACACCTGGCAACGCATAGCATTTTTTTAAAAGGCGAGAAATGGACCGTATTTGATAGCTTGCTGCGAGACCTCACACCATGCACATCTACTGTGGGTGTGGTGCCTGTTATCGACCTGTTCGTGTGTAATTTACGTTGAGAAGGCTAACCACGTTATTAAATTAATGCATGTAAGGTGAACTAGCAAACACCGTAATAGTTACATGAGGCTGTCTTGTTTGATGGCAGATACTCCCTTCACCCTGGCCAAAAAGGCTAAAATGACCTGAAAAGTGGGAAATAGCTAAACATGAGAGGTTTTTGGACAAAGTTTTTTTTTTTCCATTGATTAAGCACTGCTTCCAGCCAAGAGTGATACCATATATGCCCTATAGCTGCAGAAAAGGCTAACATTGTTATCTTTTTACAAAAAAACAGCTGAACATGAGAGGTTTTTGGACAAATTTTGTGTTCTCTATTCTTTAAGCACTGGTTTGAGCACCGTTTAAGCACCGGCACTGTTTCAAAAGTACCGGTTTGGTACTGGTATCGGATAAAACCTAAACGATACCCATCC
>NW_024582375.1:2394709-2404734 GCF_018398535.1 Haplochromis burtoni
AGAGATACCATGTCTTACTGTAATAGTGTTACAATGATAGACAACCAGTAGTTGACTTACATGCACATACTGGTACCGCAGCCCTTTCACTCTGTCAGAGTTTCTCTCTGTAAATCTGTTTCATGGTCATCTGATGTTTCTTCAATACCCGGTCTATTGTGGAGATGCTGATAGAGTTTATATTTTGGAACATTACATTGTCTAGCAGGATTGCATTACGAATCTGTCTCAGTGTGATGGCATTATTTGCAATGACCATGTTGCATATTTCTCGTTCTTGTTGTTCATTTAGAAGTTTTCTTCTGCCACCCACTTGAGGCTGTCGTCCAATCCTAGACATACAAGTCAAAGGTCAACACTGTAAATTTGTTACAAAATGAGTTACCAATGTAATTGTACTGCTGTTTTATGGTACTAAAAGTGTGATGCACTGCACAGTGACTGGAATACTATTCACAGTATTTTCTCCATTTTTTTTCTTTGTCATTTTTATAGTATCATATAACATCACATGAAGATATTACAGTACTCTAGGCCTACACACACACCAACACTGAATAGTTCAATAGCATAGTTCTGTACCTGTTTTCCCTGCGAAAGGTTTGGATGATGGAGGAGACTGTAGACCGAGGCACATTAGGCTGCACTCGGCGACCTGCCTCTGCCATTGTGAGGCGATGGTTTATAACGTGGTCAATAAGGGTGGCCCGGATTTCATCTGGGACATCATGGTGCCTCCGTGCTCCTCGGCCTCTTCCCCCTATTCCTCCACGCATTCTCACTCCTCCTCTTCCTCTTCTTCTTCCTCCTCTTCCTCGAGCAGGAAGTTGCTGTTGTACTTGGCGAGGTGCTTCCATGTTCACACTGCAAATGAAACTGGCCCCGGGCCAAGCTCTGTCTATATACTTTTGGCAGCAGTCATAATCATAGACAACACCTGTCAGGTATCTAAACAACCTGTTTGATTGGTCATCTGAGATGTGGGAAACTGCTCCTTCGTTAGTTCTAATTTCACCTGATTGATTGTCAAGTACTGTCATAACTTTATCAAATGTTCCAAGATATTCTTTCATGGTATTATATCTTTGACTAATTTTGACAGTTGAACAGACAATTGTGCATATGATGACTTACACAATGAAACCATGCTGATATGTTTTGGAGTGAGTGACCATTTCACTGAAAAATCAACTAATCAGTTTAGATCGCCAAGATCTATTTATTTGGAAAATGTGCTAAATGTGGGCTCATTGTGCTAACTGTAGCTACTTGTACATAATCATTTGAAAAGAAGCACAGAGTCACTTGAGACATGTACTAAAGCATTTGCAATTTGATAAAACCAATGAGAAATGACATTCTGTTGTGAACAATTGCAAGGTGGTTTGGAGATTTGTCCATGTTATTTTGAGAATGTCATCTCGGTTTCAAGAAATGAGCCAAACCAATCGAGAAAAACTGTAAATGAATATGGTGTGCCATTGAAAAATTGCATTGCTCTCTTTAATGGTTTGAATGGTTCAATATATAATAAACAATATCTATATATTAAAGAAAATGATATTCTAGATATGTGATCCCTCTGTACTGTGCTGGTGATGCGAACAATAAATTGAAATGTGTACTGAAATGCAGTCACGTCAGAAGTCACTATTTGCATGAAGTTTCACAAAAAACACCCACAAGATGGCGCTGTTCACCAGTGCTTGACTTCAAGGCGCCTCAGTTGGATGGGTTTCCATCTGCAGCGTGAGACAGTGGAAGATATTGCTGCCACTCTAATGACTGAAATTACAATGAAAAAAATCATCTTCCCCTCCCCCAAATAGAGTAAGAGAACAGCTGATTTAGAGAAAAAAGTTTTAAAAAGTGTAACTGAGAGGACTTCAAGGTGAAGTGGCGCTGCTACTAACGATATATGGGGCAAATTAAATTACGCAAGGAATGAAGCCTCTACAGAATCAAAAATGTTTATCATTGTGGTAGAGTCACTAATGTGCAAGATGTTGTCACAAATCCATGGATGAGGTTCAAGAAGTCACTGGCTATGCAGCTACTGTTGGTGACCCCATTGCAGGCGAGCAATAGTTGTTAGCCAATTAAAAGAAAGCATCTAATAAACAGATGAGAAAAAAAATGAGTTAACATGTTCACTTGAATGTAAACAAACAAACAAACGATTCTGTTCACTCCACACTCCACTCCGTTGCTTTTCACATTTTCCTGTTCATATTTATGTTGCATGAAAGAAATGGCAAGGGGCATAAGTCATGCTTTATGAGACACAAAACATAAGATGAAAGAATTGAAATATTTAGCACCGTAGAAGCTTTTGTATTCATTTTGTATGTATGCATGATGTCATTGAAGCCTTTTAAATGTGGTTCTGGGAACTTTGGTAGAGGTCCATATCTCTGTTTGCAGATAGATACTGTAGCATCTCATTCAACTTTCAACTCAACTGGGCATGATCCAAGATTCCAGTGGTTTTACCACTGGAATAATTCCATGACAAGATGGCTTGTAGTTGCTTTGGCTTTTATATCGAGCTGAATCAGAAAAACTCTGAGTGGGTAAGTGGTAAAAGTGGTAAAAAGTGGTAAAATTATGTTAATTAAATAAAGTTTTACAATTCCAAATAAGTTGGGATAAGGTGTATGCAAGTGGTTTGCAAAAATAGTGTTCACAACAGAATAAACACAATTTTAATATAATGACAGCAACACGTCTTCAAGAAAGTTGGTACAAGGCCATGTTTACCACACTTGCTGAACTGAGGAGACCATATGGCTTTTGGGAGAAGAATGTTTTCCTATTGTTGTCTAATAACATTCTAGCTTCTTAACAGTCTTCTTTGTCGTATTTTCTGTTTCATTAATGCACCAAATGTTTTCAGTTGACGAAAGGTCTGGACTGCAAGAAGACCACTTCAGCACCTTCTCTGTTTTACCAAGTCATGCTGTTGCAGTATTCAGTATAATATTGTTTTACTGAAATATGAGAGGCCTTCCCTATAAAAAGATGTCATCTGGATGGGAGCGTATATTGCTTTAAAACCTGTATATACCTTTCAGGTTTGATGGAGCTTTACTAAATGTGCAAGAAGCCAAATCCCAAGGCGTACCCCCATACCATCAGAGATGCAGCCCACGCAGTGATTTCCATGACAGAATCATGCCTCTTTTTCCTGCAGTGCTATCTGAAGGCCAGAAGATCACAGGCATCTAATACCGATTTTTGGCTTTTCCTCTTGCCCACAGAGATTTCTCCAAATAGAATCATTTTAATGGCATTATGTGTTGTAGATGATGAAGTTTCACACTGAGGAACAATATTCTGAAACTCTTCCATAATGCTGCATCAGATTGGCGACCTGTCCAGGGTGTACTCCGCCTCTTGCCCTATGGTTGCTGGGATAGGCTCCAGCCCCCCCGCAACTCTGACAAGTATAAGCAGAAGAGAATGGATAGATGCTCCACAATGTGTAGGTGTAGTTTGTGATCCCACATTTGAACTTTTTTGAGATGAGTCGCTGCCATTAAGTTTAAGATAAGCCAAAGTTCTTCTTAAAATGATACATTTCCCCATTTTAAACATTTGATATTTTTTCTATGTTCTATTGATGGTTAATGAGATTTGCAAATCCTTGTATCCTGTTTTTATTTTCATTGTACACAGTGTCCCACTTCATGATAATCTGGGGTTGTACAAAGAAGGTCATATCTGTTTTTTTTCTTGTGTTTCTTGCTTTGATGTTTTAGTTGAAACATTTCCTAAAATCACAGCATGTTGTAACAATGCTGAAATGATCCAAAAATGATGTCATGCTGTCTGGGCTTGGCAAGATATATACCCAGATAGAGGGGGAAAAAAAGAAAGAAAAAGGCCAGGTCTAGTGCCAGCAGCTGTTTTTAGTGAACTGTTCCTTTGTAATGATTAAAAAAGCCATCAAGGGAGAAAAAGAGTCCTGAAAATATACACAGCTTGTGTTGGCATTCAAGATAAAAAGGAGGGCCTTCAGATGAAACGTTACCTCTGTCACACCCCTTGATTCTTCTATCACTGTCTGTCCATCTCGGCCTCTAAGCCCATGCAGGGGAAGAATGACAAACACGGAGACCATAGACAACAGACAGGGATGAGCTAATCCTTGTTGTGTAGAATTCCAGACATTCCGATGGGGTGTTGTTCCCGAGAGGGCCGACTGGTGAGCGCTGACATAGCGCTCGCACCAGGGCTTTGCACAACACAAACAAATATGAGCCTTTTAGAGCCACACTGAGTGGAAATTTCATGTCAAGCAGGCAGGAGGGGGTTAAAGCTGTCAGGTAGGTATGGAAAGACACACATCCGGAAAACACATAACGCACACATAGAGCAGGAGGAGAGCTGGGTAAGTGGGACAAAGGTGAAAGGTTCAAGGGTGATAAAATAAGGAGAACGCCTAAAGGGGGATGGGACAACGAGAGTTGAATCATTGTCCTTGCAGAGCCAGACCTGCAAGTTTGTTGCTGTTGTGTGTTTGCAGGCCAGTTTACGGGAAATGCATGTGATTTGGTTACCAGATAAGCAGACGAAACAAAAGAGGGTGTGATAAAGGTGAGTCAAAGTGGGGGACATCTGACAACAAGCTCCTGCAGATGAAATGATGAAAGAGGAGGTTTTTGGGTCTGAGGGAGAATGAGCCCAGAGAGAAGACAACAAGCTTATCAAAGGGAGGAGAGAGGTGGGAGAGTGTTCGAAGAAAAGTGCAGCTCGCGTCGGTAGGTCCTGTTGATGAGAAAAGGAAAATCTCTCCCGAAACACAGAGGCCTCTTTGTTCCTTTGTGAGTCATTCTAGAAAGGGCACAGCTGTAAACAGTCGAGATCAGTCCATTAGGCCCTGAGGTGCCGGAGCTCCAGTGTTGACTGTGTATCCGGAAAGAAACGGCAAGCTTGAGTCATCAATAAACAGAACAGTCAGATGAGTGTGTAAAAGTGTGTGTGTGTGTGTGTTTGTGTTGGGGAGGATAATAGGAGGCAGGGAGAGGAGGGGTGCAGGGTTTAGTAGGATAATGGCGCAGAGTAGCACGGGGCAATGATCTCATGCCTCTCGCAGCTGGCAAACAAGGCCTTTTCCATGGGCTCCTATCTCTCTGTCACCCCTCTGCTATTTAGCCAAAATCCTGCCTTTCTGTTTCACACTGGCAACTCATTCTCATCAGTCATCTTCCATGTTTTTCTCCCCCCTTTTCTGCTCTGTGTTTTTACTGGAAAGAAATGGTGGCAATGTTTTCTTTTCCATCAGTCCCCTTCTCTGTAAATGCCTCAATTTGAAGTGACTGGATATCTTTTCCTCTGACACACACATACACACGCACACACACCTGCACATACACATATACCATACAGATATTTAAATTTAACCTTTGCGTTTACCTCCAGCTTTTTAATTAGCAGCCACCACAATCTTTTTCGACAGGGGTTTTTGAGGGTCAGATCATCCGGGGATTGCTCTCTAAATGCCAGATCATTGGTAGCGCAGCAATAAAAGGCAATGAATAGCCATAAAAAGCTATTGCCTTGTGACCTGAGTGGAGTCAGGAGCTTTTGTCAGCTTTGTTGAACCCTAACATGTCACGACCCAGGCACACGCCTGCTCCCATAAGTCCCAATGCCTCCTCTGTGTTGTGTTTGTTGTCGCATTAAAGCAATACGACAACACACCGACAATCAAGTCCCCCTAACACACAGTCAGAGGGGTCCATCTGTTGGAAGGCAGCCGGCGACCCTTGACATAGCAGTAGCAGAGGTCAAGCACGTGCCGATTGGCCTGCTGTGGAGGTTGCACACTCCTGTGTGTGTTTATCTGTGTGTGAGAGTGAGAGACACAGGAGGTTCAGAAAAGGTATACATAACATTCGTGCTGAAAGCTTATGAATTTCACCAGAACACCTGTTTTTATTAAATATTTTATTTTGGCTTTTAATCTCCTGCCCTTGTGTTCTGAGTCTGTGTGTGTGTGGTTGCCTTTGTGCGGTTGTGCAGCGTGTGATGACGTAGGCTCATGCATGACGCTCCGGTCAGCTCTTTCCAGCATGGCTGGAGGTAGGTCACCGTCACATTGCTCTTGACTAATAAAAGTTTCTTTAGGGCACTAATTGTAATTTGAATATGACCAAACCGCTGTATTTTGTTCTGTTCAATATCTGACTCATTCGGTGTGAGTCTTGCAGACGGCTGAGTTTGCTAACTGAAGTTTTTAATGAGTTTTATCTCGAGGATATAACTGTAACGCTAGCAGGCTAAGTTAGCCTGGTTGCTAGCAGTGGGTGGAAAAAATCTCTTGTTAATGGCATGGGGTCTCTTGTTTTATGAGGAGAGGCGGACCTAACAGACCCACAACACATATACCTCATGGTTCTATGAATTTCTATATTGAAGTGATTTACACAAAAGAGTCCAGTGATCCAGAGAATAGGCGTAACACACCGGTTACTTATAGGTACAGTACAGACAGCACTTAAGTACTGTAAATACAAGAAAACAAAGGCAAAGGTAGTGAGAAAAGTTCACTAACTGTTGCTGTAAAACTTGAGACAGAAACACCACAGATTTAAAGTTTAAAAAAAGATAAAAATTCCAACTGGGAACTCATAAATAAACTTTTGAGTTAATCTGGAATGCACCATAACCAAATCTGAGAAGTCATAATGAAACCAACGAGAAAATTTGTAATAAATAAACTCAAAAAGAACAAAAACGTAAAACAGACACTAGAAAATTTTTTTTACTTGGACTACCCCCCCAATGGCTTTTGTTTGGCAATTTATTTGACATGACCATTAAATTCCTCATTTTACACAGATATGTTTCATGTGTGTACTCAATCGTGTTTAAAAAAACATTAAAAGAAGAAAAGAAGACAGATCGGCGATTCAACACGACTGATGCATGTTGCGTGTTTTTTGTGTGTCAGCGTCAAACGCTTTAATGCGGTCGAGATGTCTTTGTTAGAGTGAAAGCTCAGCTGAATATCAGCCTTCCTGTCTTCGCTGAAAAAGCTGTGTGATAGGCTGAAATAACACGAAAGCACAATACAGAAGCTGTTTTTTCTGCAGGGGGTGGATGGCGTGTATGGATGTGTGTGCGTATGTGTTTACTGACCCCCCACTGCGCGCTAAGCAGAGGGTGGGGGTGGGGGTAAGAGGACCGTGGGTGGATGAGTGCCAGGCCTTTCCTGCAGTTCTATAAGCTCCCCACTTGACAGGCTTTGCTTGATAATCACTGATGTGCGTGTGTGCACACTTGGCAGAAGAACTGGCATGGCTTCAGAGGGATCTGCCAACCCCCCATGCACAATGGCATTTGTTGGTACAGGCCCATTGCACCAGACCACAGGCATATTCTGTGCAAGATAGCGGGATCCCATCAAAGAACATGAAAGTGTCTGTGATGAGGGAGGAACATTTGCTCGTACTGAGTAATTGAGAAAGAAGGGTAAAAAGAAAGGAAGTATAAGAGAAGCTAATGAACTGCATGGGGAAAGAAAAAGTAAGACAACAGAAGGGAATGAAAAAAAAGTTACAATATGAAAAGAAAAAGCAGACTTTGAAAAAAGATCAAAGGAAAAGGAAAACAGAGATGCAGCCTTAAACACACGCTCAAAACACTTACAGCCTACTATACATCACATGGAGGAATTCAGCACTGGTATTCACATATGGTTCAGACACTGGCCAGTTATGCAAGCTGGCTTCTTTACCATCACACCGATATACTGCTATCCTTCTAATGCAAGGCAATGGCAGGGCTGAAACTGCCATACTGGTTCCTTTGTAAATATTTATTTTATTAACAAATACGCTTATTGGCCGCTACTGTCAGACGATAGCTCATCTCAGATATCGATTTTTGGATTTGAATCAACTGGTTAGAAATGCGAAATTCAGACAAAGTGTCTTCATTAGATACAGTAGCTTGTCCATGAAAAGCAATGATATATCCTACACCGCACATATCTTAGTCAGAATTCCTATTTAAAATATGGTTATTTGTGTAATTCTAAAAAGATGGTCCGATAGTTGGTCAGTTTTGACGCTGAATGATGAACAGCCAGTGCACTGACTTTTTGAATTGTATTCACCACCAAGACTCAAAGAAAATTTTTTCAAGTGGCTCTTAAAAGAGAAAAAGGTTTTTTTTGTTACAACTTTTGTTACTACTGAGTTTAGGAAAGACAAGCACTTTATTTTAATGACTAAATATCTAAGTTCAAATTTATTGGTGATGATTCATTCACAATGTTTGGAGACTGGTTGGCAAACTCCTGGCAACCTGTGGCCACTAGGGAAAAATGTGTGTTCCCCTACTGGTTGGCAAGTGGTTGCTGGAGGTTGATGGCTGTTACTGGATGAACAAAAAAGGATGCTGCACCAAAAACATCCTTGAAATTACTTTGTTTGCTAGCAGAGGGTTGCAGTTGATTGTAGTTTGCACTGAGGATGCCAAATTGTCTGCAAACACTCAGTGATTACCCATCGTAGGCAACTTGAAAAAGTGTGCAAATAAAATGAATAAATGTAAAAAAAAAAATCATAAAAAAAAGAAAAAGAAAGAAAGAAAATGTGTGCATAAAAGAAATGGTTTCACCTTAAAAGTAAAACTTGCCTTGCTGCTGAAAGCAGCATGTTTCAAAAGGTACAACTTTAGTTTATCGCTGATCAGCCTCGAGTCTTTTAAGACTAGGACTTAATCAATTAATTTCACGGAGACAGGTAGAAGCCACACACTCTAGCACCAATTGGAACTAAGCATACACACATGAGAGCAACTTCAGTGTTTAGTCTCTTGCCCAGTGTGACACTGCAATGAACAATAACTTTTGCTGTGGACATATCTGCATCTGAGTGTTCTTTCAAGACAGATTTAAAACAATACAGATGATCTCTTGTAAGTAAACTTGTAGTGACTCAGCTTGGTCTGCATCCAATAATCCAGTCCTTTACAATATATGAGTATATAGAGTATGGTGCTGGCAGAGTGCCCTGGCAGCCACCTAATAGTACAGCTACTCTGCAGCGATGGAGGAATGGCAGATGAACTCATTGGCCTTTTGGCAGTAACTGATGAAAGAAGGAAGCAACACAGCATTGTTTTGTTTGAGGGATGCACACGGTGTACCTCCACAGCAACGTCTTTCATCATCACGGCATATCCATATGGATGGCCTATATTCTAGCCTGTTTCCTCTCATATATAGAGCCCCCTGTGGGACTTCAATTCTGTTGTAATAATGACAGTCGCATCCCACCACCTCACACGCCCCACCACCCTCTGCAAACCTTTATTATTACTGTCACCTTAGGGGCCAGGCCTTGGATCCCGACCCTACTGAGGCGTGTGTCCCCTGGGAGCACGTAGGTAAAATCCCAACACATATGCACCTGTGGTTCTTGTCATATTTCTACATGTTTTTAAACATTTTTCTGTGACTGCTGGGTTTTGTTACCTGAATGTTCAGCTTGAACAATTTTGATTAGAAATGTGGAAGTCCCATATCTGCATTCTGTGACGCCCCTCTTGGGGAGAGCTCTCAGCATGGACATAAGAGTGGCCCTGAGGGTGTATGCTGTGTAATTATACTACAATACCCAGGGGGGGGCACGGTGCTAGCCCATTAATGCCAGAACACTGATGGATGGTTGGTAATTGCCATTTTGGAGAGGCGGAGCTTTGGGAGGAGGGGTAGCCAAAGGTCACAAACAAACAACTTCAGCTGAGAGGTGCTGAGGTGGCATTTTTGGAAAAGCTGAACATATACATTAGAAATTAAGCTTTAGATTACATTTTCTCATGCTGTGTTTGAATTTTGCCATCCTAAATTGTCAAAATGAAAAATAATGACATTCCTGTTCTATATAGATATTAGGCACATATTGTACACATAAATATTATTTGAATGCCTTTCTGCTAATCCTGTACATTTAATTAATAACTTCCTATTTGGGGGAAACAAAATTATTTCTTTATTTATGCATGTGTAT
>NW_024582375.1:2404754-2432941 GCF_018398535.1 Haplochromis burtoni
TCGGAGATCTCTGTCCAGAAGAGCGCAGTCCTGGGAACAGCTAAGATACTGCGCAGGACCCTCAAGCTCCCAGGCCTCTGGTAGAGGACCCGAGCTTGAAGGATAAACCGCCCGCAGGGGCGTGCTGGGTGTTTTTGTTTTATATATATATATATATATATAAACTGGGTGGTGGAGAAAAGCCACACTAGGCATGTCCTCTCTTTTGCACATTATTTCTGTTTTTAACCCTGGAGAACCCATGGGGTCAAATTTGACCCCATGGGTTCTCCAGTAGCCAGTTCCCTAGTAAACCATGGGGTCGGATCTGACCCCATGGGTTCTCCAGGGTTAAATGATGATGATGTGGTTACACATGGTAAGATGTGTGATGTGGTTACACATGGTAAAATGTGTAACCACATCAAGGTCAATCGTAGTCCTGGTAAATAAGGTCATGTTGGTGCCAGCGCATGTTGGCTGATGGCTCTGCTTCTATGCATCCACAGAAAATCACATACCTGGTGTAACATTTTCAACTGCTGTGGTCAGCCCACAGTTTCTGTTCATCTGCAAGCCACTTTGCAACCCACCTTCATGCCAGCTCCTCCATTTATGTAGGACTCTCAGTAAATCAGTAGTCTATTTTCATGCCAGCTCTATTCCTTGGGTCTTTGTGGTCCTTGCCACAACTTTTTTTGTGTGTGTGTGTGTGTATGGAAGTAACAGGACCATAAGACCCTTTTGAAAGCCTACAACTCAAAATGTCCTGCTGCAGGAAAAATGCTGTATAGTAGCCCAAGAGAAAAATTCTGTGGAATCACCAAACTCAGTGGTGATGTGATGTCTCAGTGGAATGGTTTTATGGCCAAATCTAAAGGGATATTTCACTCTAGACATTTAAAGCAATAAGACAGTAAAAAAATGACCTTTTTATTGCATTATCACCTATTCAGCTGAAATTCTGTGTTTGAAAACCAGCTCACCTCACAGTGGCAACCTCATGTCAATAATGAATGAATGGCTGCCCTGTAATGGAACATACATGCGTGCATGTACACACTGAGACACACACACACAGCTACCTAATTTTAAAGCAGATCCACAATTCATCTAGTTGTCAATCACAAGTCACGACAGGCTGTCTCCATCTGCTACAGGAACAATACATCAAGACACAAAGAGCCAGACACTTGTTACCACTCTCACCGAGGATCCTGCCTGTGTTTCTTTCAGCCCCTCCCCTTCCCAGCCTTCTCTCCCTATCGCCTCCTTTCCTTTTCTCCATTCCTCTTTGCTGTGTCTTTTGTGGCAACAGTGATTTTTTTTCTCCCATCCTTTAATTCACTCGGTGCGCCAATTCAAACTCAGTGTGAGTGTTGTGTGAGTCAGCCCTTATCCACCCACCTTACACACACAGCACACATAAATAGACGAGCTGTGTAAAGAACATGTGACTGTTTTAAGTATTTGCCTGTTTTTTTTGTTGTTTTTTTGCACACTGTGGACTGGTATGTTTCACAGTTGGGTTTCTCCAATAATCATGCAGAGGCACGTGTGCACCATTTGTGGTTGCACACTGTGCGGATGCAGTAAAGGGGCCGGTCCCTTGTTCTATGAAAGTCGCAACACACACACACACCTGGCTTTATTTTCACTGTAGAATAAAGGAATCAACCCTCAGCAAGCCTGAAAAAGGCGGGAGAGGTTGTGATGTGCAGCGAGGGGAGAAGGGTGGGGCTCTGTGTGGTGGTGGTGTTAGGGGTGGGGTGGGGTTGAGCATGGTCAGGAGTCAGAGCAGATGGCTGACTGTGATGCCGCCACTCCTCTCCTCTTTTTCTCTCCTCAACCCGTTCTCCCTGCCCACCCCCTCCATGGCGGCTCAGTGGGTAATGGAGTGGGGGCAATTAACAGCAGAGCAAGGAGGAGGTCCCTACACACCCACGCATCCTCATCCAAGAGCGTGCATGCAAGTGTCTGTGTCAGAGAGCACCACTTCATCAAGCTGCCAGCTCCACCAGTGATGCCAGAGACAGGTGCAAAGAGGCTCGACAGACATCAATCACAACATCTCAGTTTTTAAATACTCTCACATAACCCTTTGCATAAGCCACTGATGTGAGCCAAACTGGGGAAAAAAAGAAGCCTTGGTAAATACTCGCTCACATGCGCACGCTGACATAAAACCTAACTGAGCAGGCCGCGCTCTGACAGCGATCAAACAGAAGCACATGAGGAGCGCTTCAGTGGGCGAGCAGTTTATTAAATTTAAGCCTTTCCCGGAAGGATGGAACTAGCATAGAATTTCAAGGCTTCAAAACAACCAGTAATAACCTCACCGTCCTCCCAATCAGTGGAAAAAGCAGTATTTTCCACCTTGCCCCCCCCTCCACACTTACTTTGCTTTCCCTCCTCCTCTCCATCTCTCCCTTCATCCCCTCCCAGTGGCATGGCCTGTCATGTACAGCCTATGATTAGAATAATAAGACTAATTAAATCCATATCCCCGATGCTCTCAAGCACAAGCGTGTGTGTGAAGTGTGTGTGCCGGGCTACTGCTTCAACCAGACTCCACACATGACAGTGGGGTTACTGTGGAAAGCCCTTTAAGACATAAACAAACCATTATAAATGCTCAGCTGTTGAATGGAGTTCTTTGGGCCACACAAACAGACAGCATGTATAGACTTTCCATTTAAGGCTGCGTCCAAGAGCGAGAGACTCTTAAAAAGAGCCAAGAGAGGGAACAGTAACACTGTGTATAAATAGAGGGGGGAGGGGTGTGTGTAAAAGCCAGGATGGAGAATAGTAATACTGTGCATCAGCTGAGAGGGAGACAGAAAGTAAGACAGACTGAAGGCGAAGCCAGTATAATGGCACAGTGTGTAAACATAGAAAAAGGCACGCTTATACAGAGGAAGAAAGAGAAACAGACAGGGAGAGTGTTGGAATGAAATCGAAGTCCTGATTTCACTCATTAAAAAGACGAATATGCAATTGGACAGATATACAGAGTAAAAAAAAATGCAGATCTTGAACTTTTTTCAAGCTTTAGTTTGTTATTTGTCACACAAATCACTCCAGCTCTGAACCATTTATCCAATTTAGGGTAACAGGGGTCTGGATCCTACTGGGAGATTCATGGTACTGTGTGTCACAGAGTGAAGGACTATGGGGAGGCAACCTACACAGATGCGCTTGCATGCAGACTTTTGCAAAAGCAAAACAAAACACGTTTATGACGTTGTGCATAGGTTGAATACTGATTGGTTGATAAGCAAGAGTGGCCTACAGACTGGTTGTTTGTGCCCCTGAGCTCTGGTGAGTAAACAGTTACAACATTCAGCAAAGCTGTGCATAAGCTCTACGCATAATCACCGAACAACCGTGACGGTTCCATATGCTAGCGAGAGGCTGGGTGCACCGTGGACAGGTTGCCAGTCCGTCACAGAGCTGACACAAAGAGAAATTCACACATATGACCGTTTAGAATCACCAATTAACCTAACAAGCATGTCTGTGGGGCGTGGGAGGAAGCCGAGTACTGAGAGAGCTGTAAAGAGAAATGCACTTTTCAGGAAATGTTTTCAGAAAGGGTTTATAGCACGGTCTTTTTTGTCTGTTTTTCAATTTATAATTCTGTCATTAGGCCGAGGCCATTGGCACAATGGTTAACGCATCTTACTGCGAATCATACAACTCTGTGTTCAACTCCTGGCTGGCACTTAGATTTTTAGGACAAGCAGAGTGTGACAGAGAAGGATGCTAGGGATAGGGTGAGATGGAAGCAGCTGATCTACCTTGGTAACCCTCAAAGAGAGAAGCCTGAAAAGCCATGAAATTACCAATACATCTGGTCAAAAACTACAAGCTTTTCTTTTTTCTTTTTTACAGTAAACATGAAAATGCAGTCCAATTTACAAATTAGATGAAGAACATAGTTTTAATCAAGAACCTTAGCACTTTTAAACCCATTTGATTCAATTCGTAACATCCTTGTATTGCTGCTTTTTCTCAAGTAAATCATCTGAATACGTCTTTCACCAGTGACGGCGACGCAGACAGAGAGACAGACGAGCAGTCCAACCAGCTCCAGGTTACAGAGGACTCTTTCTGCTGGAAGAGAAAAGCTCTTTTTTCTCCCTTGTTCCCTGTTTGACAGTTTACGTCTTCTATTAACCGTGTGGTAGTATTGACAGGGGTAACTCAGGGGATCCCCTACCTGATATAAGACACACACACACACACACACACACACACACACACACACACACACACACACACACACACACACACACACACACACACACACACAGTAGAGTTCTGTCAGTGCTGCAGACTGTCTGTCTCCTTGTCGATCCAGCGGTGACTGTAACTAGGTGTAATGGCCAGCCTGTGGTTAGCGACTCTATGGGCCTATTCACAAGCCCCCCACCACCCCCCACCACCCCTTTCCACACACACATAGACACCACACACACGTACACACTCGCATGCACAGTGTTTACAGTGGTGTACTTGGACTGGGCCACTAATTGAAATGTATTTCTTTTTCCATCCAAAAGAAGTAAAAGGGCATCCCTATTTTCTCAGAGTGTATGGTGTGTGTGTGTGTGTGTGTATGTGCTCTTGTGGAATAACTCAACTGTAGGGTCCACTTTGGCTTGGGGCCAAAGACATTACCATACAAATCCAAGTGGCGCTGCCTCGGCATTCTCAGCCAAGTTATTTGGGGTATAACACACACTGTAACACACACTTCTATACATGGCTAGATCCTTTAAATGTATTATAGATTGTTTTTCCTCTTGCTAATAAAAATGTATGTATAGCTCAGGGCTATTCCTAGAGCTGTATGTAACTAGCTTAGAGCCCCAAATCCAACAGTATATATTTGGCAGAGTTGCAGGAAATACAACAGGACTTGAGAAAGAAAAGATAGCATGGGTACATGAATAATAATCTGTGAAGTATCATCTTTCTTAATGAGGAATTCAAAATATTCATCTGTGTTTTTCTATTATATTCCTTTAGATTATTTTATAATTAGTCACAAAAATAAGAGGCTAATGAGCATTCCACCCTCTATTTAAATACATGTTGACCCACCCTGGGTATACACACTGAAAATCTGAATGCTATGACAATATCAATAAAATCCATGGACAAAAATGAAAAAATACATTAAGTACATATTGCTAGCAATGGGTTGGACCCCCTTTTGCGTTCACAACTGCCTTAATTCTTCATGACATAGATTGAACAGCAAGTTGGAAACATTCCCAAGAGATTTTGGTTCATATTGACATAGAGATTTTGGCCATTTTCAGCTGCTGGCTCCTTTTGTCACGCTATGGCAGCTTTATGACATCCAGTGGCGGCAGCACAAGCCTTAATGGCATGGCATATGCTCATAGGTATTTACTGCCATCGCTTAAGCTGTCATTTGTCATTAAGACGTTTCCAGTTGAGTGCTTCTCTGTTGTCAGAAATAGTTTCTGTTATCACGGCAACATTGGTGAAAAAGTTTACAATAGAACAAAAAATCCACACAGCACACAGTTGTGTAAGTGAGGGTAGAAATAACGTGGCAGTCTCTGCATGTGTGCGTCAGACAAAATAAATACGGCAAAGGTAATCAGGATAAAGTGAGGATGCTTTTGAGTAGATTAGCAGAAGGATGTAGATGAAAGGTAAATGAAATTAGCCAAATTGATGTTCAATTAGAAAAAAGCTTCTACATCACTGCATTTAAAAGGCACTTTTTGATGAGCCTGACACATCAGTGAGCAGTGAAAGAGCACAATGGCATACATCACTTGCTATCCATTTTAGTCATAAAAAAAAAATCACCTGGTAGTGACTGGCTAAAACTATCACTTATCTTGTACACTACTTTTCTTGTGATTTTTCCCACAGAAGCTTTGATAGTTTGCACTTACACAGAATACATGTGGAGAGATAAATGGAAATAAATTGGTAGGTTTCCTAGCAGTTACCTGTAAGTGCAGCTTACCTATAACTATGTTTAAACCTTTCATCTTCTTCTTCTTCTTCTTTTTTTTTTTTTTGCTGTTCGTCAGCTTGTTACTGCCAGAGTCACTTGAGGGGAAATGCAAATTATTCCTTCCCTTCCTCCACTGATTTCTCTTAAACACTCCAATCACACTCCTGTGGCTCCAAAGGCTGCCCTTTTCCAACTCAGGTCGAGACAGCCAGTCATTTACAGCAGCCCTATGTTCCATTCTAAGTGGATTTAAAGGATAAAAAAGAAAAGTCAAGCAATGAAAAGCTATTAAAAGGTTTCTGCAGGTCACTCCAGCTGCATCTGTCTTCCTGCTCATGTTGCATTATGTCACTCTGATCTGAGGAGATTTGACCGAGAAGGTGTGTGTATGTACATGTGAGTGGGCTATGTTCTCTGCACTGACCAGGGGGTGAGATAACAGGAATAGAGCAGTGATTTTTGGTGAGGAGGGTGAAATTAAAACCCTCCCCCCTCCTCCTCCCATGAGGCTAAAGGGAGTCTGGAATTATATGGAAATCAGCTGCAGGGGACATTGTCCTCAGATAAAAGGTCACGGACTGAGTGTTATACTACAGAGGCATGTTCTCGGCCAACAGAGGAGAGTATAGGCTACGAAAAGCGGGAGTTATTGATTCAAGTCTTATTTCACAAACCTGTGATTCATCAATTTAGCATTTAATAAAACCTGGCTTTGGCACTTGGATGAAGTTCTCGCTTTTGCCAATTAATTGCAGCCTTACTAGAGGAATGCTTGATTTAAATCATCAGCGGCAGACTACGATGAAAGGGAACACTGTGTCCTTCACATCTGCAGAAGAGGTGATAATCCAGTGTGATTACTATATGATGAAGAAGAAAAAACCATCCTCCCAATAAGAACAATCGCATAGGTCTACAGTAAATACAACATATATTCATATATATATGTTCAAGTAAGTCTCTTAAATATTTTTGGTTCAGATTGTCATAAAAATGCATGGAGGAGGTCAGGTGAGATGAGTGAGTTGCTACAGCCACCTATAAAACATGGTGGAGGCTCTGCCATGGTTTTGGGATGCTGTGTTGTTGGGCAACATCATATTTGGATCAACTGTGCAGTAACATCTGAAGTTCACATCTTTGAACATGGCAATGACCCCAAACAAACTGGCAGTGCAATACAAGCATACCAGAACACTGTAAGTCATGGATCGACCTCCCCAGAGCCTGGATATTATTAAAGCAGTCTGGGATCAGCTTGTCAGTTAATGGCCCACAAAACAGCCAACATCCAAGAAGAGCTTTGAACGTCCTGGAGAACTATTCCTAAAAACGACTTAAAGAAAGTTTGCACAAAAGAGTTCAGGCTGAGCTGAATAATAAAGGTGGCAGTAGCGAATATTGACTTTCAAGCTTGGTAGAAATGTGCCATTCTGAAAATCTTTCCTGTCATTAACTCACATTTTTTATGGTGTCAGATGATGACCGCAAAACAAGTCAGTTGGCTTTCCCCTTTGTTCCTTCCCAGATGTTTGCTATGATGGCTGAAAATCAGTTAAAGATTAAGCGTTTAGTCATTGTACCACTTGTGTTTTTGTTAGTCTGCAGATTTACTGGTTGAGTGTTTGGAGAGTTGTTGCGGTTTCCGTTTATCAAGATTTTCTTTGAAATAGGCCCAAGTTTTTATTGTGGGGTTTTCCAGTCTTGAATGGCAAAGTCCACCAATGCCCCCAAGCTCTCAAGGAAAAGGGATGAACACAGTGTGAGTGTTCATACATTCAGTGATTCTCTCTCTTCAGTACCGTTCACCAGCAGCAAAAGGAGCCATCTGTAGCCTTTGTCTTAGTTCAGGGATAAGCCAAAGCCATTTCATTCCTCAGGACTGATCTGCGGTAGGGCTGGCATCTTCATAATCCTATTAGAAGTGGGTGATTTCTTAAGATCCAACCAGGGGTATGGAAGGCAGATAAAATGAAGCTTTTGGACAAAGAGCACATGAGAGCTTCACTCTATTCACTTGATAAGGATATTTAGTTTTTGTGAAAATCTGACAGATGATGCAAGAAAACAAGTGGCCCTTGTCGAATACTGCTGATGGTTGTGAATTATAAGTTTTAACTACATTTTTAAGGATTCATTGTATCAAAGACATTCTGGAACTGTAGGACTCAAAAGCCACATTCAGTTGATTTCAGGTAGATCAGTACCTGCCACTATTCAGCCAGTGTTTTAAAATTGGAAGTCTTTGAGATGCTGTGAGAGTAAATGGGTGAAAAATTACAGGTCAAGTTACAGTAAACTCAGTGTAGTGTGTAATGACAAATCCACACAGAATAAAAACACTATAAAAACATTTTAAAATACTGTGAAATATACTATCCTTTTTATTTGAAGTTGCTCCTTTGCAAAACACACAGAGCTAAATAAAGTAAATTGCTCATTATATATATAATACAACTAAATAAAACTAAATCAAAATAAAAAATTATCTATAATCAAAAAGGTGACATGGGGTTTGTGAGAGCAGGAAGAGGTTTTCAAAAAAAAGAACAATTTCAACAAGACAAGTAATAAAAGGGGTTAATATGCACATCCCTACAAGAAATAAATAACCTTAAGCAGCACACTGGGCTGTAATAGCTCCCCTTAGCCCCATTTGGTTTAGGCTTTTGATGTCTTTCAACACATTAAGTTGCTTTTGCCACCTGTAAATTTGATGATGTAGCTCATTCTCACATCAGAGACTGTGAACAAGATTGATCTTTTACTAGACATTCAGAAACGCATGCAGGAATGTTATTTTCATAGAACAGCGTGAATTGCAACTGATTTGTCAATATTTCAACTGTTAACATAAATTCTATAGCTCATGAAAAAGAGAGAACTGCCTTTCATTTTGCACTTTTGTAAAACTGTTAGTGTCATTTATTCTTTTCATGTCCCGTTCAAAATATTTTGTTTATAGGTAGATGATTGGTCCTTGTCATGAAACGCTGTGTGTAGGCAGGAGAAGGACCCAAATGCAAACTCACCAGAACGGGGGCTTAACTCGAAATATAGCTTTATTAACAGAATGGGAAAAAGGCGATACAAACAACAGTATGAAGCTAAACTGGGAATACTAAACTCACAAGGAAGACACGAGGAAGGTCACACAGCTAAGAGGGAGGATGCGACACAGACATAAATACCCAGAAGGATAACGGGCGACGTGGGAGCACACGGGGAACACAGCTGATACTGATAATTGCAACAAGACAGGGCAGGAGCAGGAGGCTGTAACCATGTGAAAGGAGTCCAACACAAGTCAGTGAGTCAGTTAAGTTTACTTCTGTATGACAGCCATACTGAGGGGAGTTGTTTGAGGTTGTTTTCTAGTGTACAACTAGAAATGCATAATATATTGCAAACTGCCGTACCTGTAAGAAAAACAAACACCGGGAACACAAAAATTTAAAAAGGCACAGATACATAAATCTACAATCTGCTTATGTGTGTGTGTGTGTGTGTGTGTGTGTGTGTGTGTGTGTGTGTGTGTGTGTGTGTGTGTGTGCATGTGTGTGCGTATGAGTGTGAGAGAGAGAAAAAGAAAGAGTGTCAAGCGTGAGTGAATATGTGTTTTTATCACAAAATGTACCTGAAAATGAGGGTGGGAAGCTGAGGTGTGAGTCCCAGAGGAGACGGGCAGATGAAACTGCTAGAGGCTGGTCACCCTGGAGTGAGCCTAGATCAGGGTCTCCCCCCCCAGCACAGAAGAGGTCCAAGGCACCCCGGACTACCAAGGGAGTGGGTCAACGACCACGCCGGAACATCCAACCATGCTCTCTGGAATCAACAAGAACCAACAACCAACCACCCACTCACTAATAACACACAGAGACACTGGAAGACACACATGCACCCCTAACCTGAGGTGCCGGTGAGAAGACCCCCAGGTGTGTGAAACAGGGGTGTAGGAAGATGCCCCTCCTCCTACTTAGTGTTGAATGCGCTATGTTGGGTGGGTATCTGTGAGCGTATAAAGTGTACAGAATGAGTATTACTGAGCAGTAGTCCTCATCCAGCCCCTCACTGCCCACAAGACCCCCATATGTTTCAGTGTGTAAGTTGCTGATATTCAAGAAATGTATTGTTGCTGATGAGAACTTTTCTATAAGTGTGATCGTCTTCATGAGCGAGGTTTTTAAGTTTCTGAAGAAAGGTAATACATCATCAGCATATAGGCTTATCTTATGGTGTTTAGTTTCTGTTTGAACTCCTTTGATATATCTATATTTTGTTGGGTTGCTGCCACTAGTGCCTTGATTAAAAATAGCCAAAAGCGAGGGGGGAAAGCGGGCAGCCCTGTCCAGTGATGATCTGTAGGTTGAAGCTTTGTGAAGTAAGTTCATTTTTTTCTAAAACAACCTTTGCATCTAAAGAGACTACTGTGGTTTCCAATTTTTTGATAGAGCAATTTTATATTTATTAGTCTGCGTGTATTATTGGCTGAGTGTCTACCCTTGATAAAACCTGTTTGATCATGATGTATTACAAAAGGAGTGATTTTTTTTCTAATTTTCTATTCTTCTGGCAAAGATTTTGTATTTTAAGGTCTACACTTATAAGTAAAATTGTGAAATGTTTTTCGAACATTTGAGCCTAAGGTTAGCTGGTATAATGTTAGCTTATAACCAGCTGTTGTCATTTGGTTCGTAAGCTGTCCAGACATGGGAGGGTTGCATCTCTAATCTGCCGACAATAAGTACTTCCGACAATATTGGAAATACATATACACGTTTTAATGTGTTAGTGCCCTGATTTAAATTCAGGAGATGAGGGTTGAGGTGAGGAGGGAAAGGTTTTATCCTAATGCTAGTGGCTTTGTTGCTTTTCTTTTATTTTTGGGAGGCCTTCTCAGATGATACTACACTATGATCCTTTATATCTTGAGACTGAACGAGCAGACGTGAATTAAACACCTTCTCCTCTCCGCCAACGTTAGTGTTTGACACATATGTGGCCGGACTCAAGCCACAGAAAAAAAAAGCGACTAGGCTAGAAAGTGATGTCCATCTCAGCCACTGTATTCAAGATGTTTCAATTTGTTTGATGATGAAATTACACACTAATCAATATATATTTATAACATATATTCATACCCCCCCAATGGGATAAAAAATGACTGACTGAACATTGTTTACCCCCCCCCCCCCTTCGTAAATCTGCTGTTACGAACTCCCCCAAAAGGCTACCCAACTCGTCAAATGACTGCTGATATACTGACAACGTAAGTTGACGTTTTGGCTTGTGATCAGGGAGAAAGAGACTGTTGTGTAAGAAAACAAAAGCAGCGAGTGCCGCAAAAAGCCAACTTTTGACAGCTGCACAAGCGTACAGCGTATTTTTGAGAAAAAGGTCGTGAGGGGGGGGGGAGCTTGTGTGTGGGGGAGACGATTCACGTGCGTGCACTCCTGTTATTGTTTTGATCTGACCTTGGCATCATCTGACTCTTCTCGTGCGTGGACAGAGTTTCACTTGTCACATGTTGATTCTCTCTGCTTTTGTTCTCTTTCCCTCTGCCTCTATTTCTCCCTCTCTCATGCACACTATGGCGCTTCAGCTGCTTACTGTAAGCAGGGAGGCGAATGGAAGATGAGAAGCTCATACTCGTGGAATTAATAATAAATAATTCTGGCTGAAGGCTGGGTGGTTGTTCTGGGAACAGACCGGGATGATTCTCCCGAAGAAATATTTACCACACAGTAGGAGAAGAGCCAGCAAACACAGCTAAAAACGCACATGCACACACATTCTCAAATGATTGCATGATCATTGCACCGTGTTTTCACTTCTACATGGAAAGAAAACACAACATTCGAGGAAATTGTGAGTGCGTACACTCTGTCACTCTGTGTGTGTTCCCTTTTTCTTCTCCTGCTGTTCTCTTTGTACCAGACAAGTCACAGCTGCATTCAGTGCAGCTTAAACCACCTGTCCTGTCCCAAAATAAGACATTCATGTCTTATTTTGTTTTAGTTTGGTAGTTTAGGAAATGTGCTTATCCACCCCTCTTGCAGTTGGAAAGCCACATTAAAAAGTGGATACCACTCATTCTGTTTAGCTTAAAGATGCAAAACAGCTTTCGGTTGTCATCTAGCCAGCTTTTAAAGGTTTTAGGCTGTGTTCAAAGAATAAACATGTATTTTAATTTAAACAAACAAAAAAAAAAGAATGGGACCATGTTTGTCACAGCTCTGCTCATATACCAGGGGCATTGCTGCTGGTAATTTTCCTTCAACTCTTTCACATGCTGGAGCGTTTGGGGTTTCCCAATTTTTTTCTCTTGAATTTCACTCTTTCCATAATCTTCTTCCACTGCAAGAAAAAAAACAACAAAACAAGGTCTGTGTTGGAAGAATACTACTTTCCCCATTTTTTTTTAAAAGGAGGAGAGTAGAAAATGGGACAAAAACATGAGTAAAAGCTGCCATATCTCTCCCCCACTTTCAGTTTTTAAACTACTAGTTTAAATTTATTACTTCTGTAAAAGTGAAAAAGAACAGGATGTAAGATGTGCTCAGAGCAGAAAAGTAAATTTATTTAATATAAAATGAACACAATTGAATATAAACTTCAATAATAATTATAGATGTGCTCAGCTTTAACATCTATTACATAGAACACAAGCAGAGAAAAACACAACACATTAAATTAATACAAACCATACAAAATCAAACGTTCAATCGCTAAAACGTTTACATACAGGTTTCATTTTGGAACTGTTTTTCAACCATGAATAGAGCCAACAGTACCAACAATAATTTAAAATGTAACATGTTTGCTATCTATCTAGCATCTTATATTGACATGGAGTGCTTAGCAATTTATATTAACATGTTGCGCTAACCAAACATTAAGCTCAATGGAAAATTGCTGCTTTTGTGATCCTATAGGACTTCCAACTTGACAAGCCGCAGTTTACAATCATCTTTCATGCTCTTCTCATACTGTTCCTGCATGATGATGTTAAAAAAATTGTTTTTCATACCTAATTCTAATCAGTTCATTCTCCAGATGTATACAGACTCATATTCTTTCTTGGTTTTCCTGAGCTTTTACATTCAAGTGAATGGGATTCACCAGTGGACAATCCAAAAGCATAACACCTAGGTGAGGATGGTTTGGTGCCCTTCATTACCATGGTTACACACAGTGAGAGCACCTTTGTCGTTGGATTCATTGAGTCTGTTTAGGGCTTGAGTGATTCCTGCGTGCAATGGGCTACATGTTCATTACAGTGTAAAGAAGGTACAATCTTTCTGGTTCCAGAATCAGGTGCGAGCTGTGAAAACATGTTTCTACCATTGGAAAAAAAAAAAAGGAAAACATTCAGGGAGATCAAAGTCAATCTTTTGAGTTATTATCTCAAAATTTTAACTACCCAATTCAAACTTTTGAGTATGCTGAAATTCTGAGATAGTGAGCTGAAAGTTTGACTCATTGACAAAATTTTATTAATTTGTTTTTTTAGTGGAAGAAACAAGTTTACATAGGGAACAGACAGTTTGTGGATCAAAAAGAGACGTTTGTTGTATCTTAAATAATACCAAATTCAATTACAATGAATGAGTCTAGCTTTATTTTGAATTTCACTTCCCAAAAGAAAGGATTTGTGTTAAACCATCCACTGATATCTGTACGTCTTCAAACCCACAGTGTTTGAGCTTATTTCAAAGCCTAGGAGGATTTCACTCAGCACACCAAGTGCCAAGAACAATTTAGGAAAATACCTTTTGAATAACCAAAAACTGGATAGGAGAACTACTGGGAGCCATGTGAGGTGAGTGTGGTGGTGTGTGGAACTTGGCACAGATACAGACCCTGTTCTGGCACATCGAGCTGCTAAGCAGCCGGAGGGGAGGGAAACCTCCACGTGAGGTGCCACAGACACATGTGCGATATGATGGACACACACACACACACACACACTGGCAAAAGTCAGCTGCTTTATACTGTGTGTAGTATATAAATGCATACAATGTTGAAAATGCATGCATAAAAAGACAAAAGCATAAAAACAACCTTTAAAACCATGGCTAAAAGTTTCCTCACAATGTGCCCCTTGACTTAAAAATACTGAGATCATTTTCTGTGGTGGTGGCAGGGAACAAACTACGGGGGTGCTTTTCCAGTATTTCCAAGTAAGCACATAAAAGATTTCCATAGAACAAACACCACAAAGGAACTGGCCTGCTTGTTATCACTGTTCATATTGTTTTCTCACTGGGTTTCATACTGTATTCCCCTCTCCCCCTCACCATGCGGGTCTGTTTTCACACTTGTTTACTGCTTTTGTGATCTAGAGTACATTTACACAATGCTTTCCTTATCAAAGTGCATGTGTTTACCACTGGGGAATGATGTAAACGCCTGTGTTGACGTATGCAGGGAAATGGGAGAATAATTTACAAGTGAATGGAACCACATGCGCTTGTCTGAAATGGGCACAACTACCTGTGCTGTGCATGCTGTGCTGCAATGAAAGGGAAGACTCACTCCCATCTTGTCACAAGCTGATGCCTGGCCAGGGCCCCACTGATGGTACATTCAAATGCACTGGGTACCCCTTTGGCATCCCTTTTGCAGCGCAGTCCAACAGTCTTAAAAAGATGTCCTTCAGTGAAATAGATGCCATGAGATTGCAGTCAGATGTTCTCTGGTGGTGGTGTCACTGTCGCGGGAGTCTTCACTGTGGTAATGAAGAAAATAGTAGAGAAACTTGTTGCAGATGGGAAACGTTTACCCTATAACATCTGGTAATGTTATAGTTTAATCCAAGCTGTGACTTTGCTGCAGTCAGGGGTTGAAGTTGGCCAGAATAATTATTAATGGCACCTTCACTTATTTAGTTAGCAATTAAATCTTATAGAAAAATTAATACGTAATACTTTCAAGTAAGGTTTTTTTCAAGTATGTGTGTGTGTGTGTGTGTGTGTGTGTGTGTGTGTGTGTGTGTGTGTGTGTGTGTGTGTGTGTGTGTGTGTGTGTGTGTGCGTGCGCGGTGCAGCCTGTGGTTGCTTCCAGTTGCAGGCATAGAGATTTCTCCATCATCCGAGTGATGTGCGCATTGTGCAGATGTTGGTCGTGGTGCTTTGCTAGAAGTAAGAATAAACAGAGTGATGTTTTTTTAAGTGTTCAGGTAATTTACAATACAACTTTTCAAACAGGTTGCAGGAGGAAGTAGGAGTACCTGGAGAGAGCCCAAGCAGACAAAGCAAGAACATGCATACAGAACTCCACACTGATTAATTAAAACCCAGGATCTGCTTGCTGTGAGGCAATGGTGATAACTGATCTGGGTTTAAAACCCTTCATGGTACAGAGTTAGCAGTGTTAAGAGTGTTTCATGATATTTTCCTGGCATCTCATTCTGGTAATGATGTGGTTATTCTTCTGCTTGATCAACCACTGCTTTTGCAATAGCTAACCATCCAAGTATCTTGTTAACAGCATCTTGCGCACATAATGCTTTGAAAATTTTTAGTTAATATTTAGTTGGTAGGCCGATTTCTGTCAGCTTCCTTTGCTCCTTTCTGGGCTCGTGGTGTTCCACAGGGTTTTATTTTGGGACCATTGCTTTTCTTACTTTATCTCCTTCCACTGGGACCCATTCTTAGAAGGCATGGGAGCATGCTGTGCTGACGATGGTCCCTTGACCTTGTATGTTTAGCCCATAGTGGACTTTACAACGGACAGATAAATTGATGCACTCTAGTTAAGTCTAGCTTCTTTCATTCAAGGCCATGGGCAAAGGTGAAACGTGTCCTTTGTAGGCAGTGATACATGCTTTTATCATGTCTTAGCAGGATTACTGTGATGCACTTTATGTTAGAGCCAGTCTTGCCTCTCACATCTGGAGTTAGTTCAAAATACTGCTACTCATCCTATGACTGAAACATATAAAAAAGAGCACAATATTGCTCTTCTGGCTTGCATGAGACATTGATCTTCTTGTTTTTATTAAATTATAGCAGTTTTACTTCTTGGTTTTGGGTTTCTATCTTTTATTGTTTTGAATGTATTTTTTCAATTTTGTGTAGAGCACTTTGTGTCTATTATCACTGTATTAAAAGTGGTTTATAAATAAAGTTGACATGGTACCAATCCACCATGCTGTGCTCCAGTGCAGTCTATAAAACAGGCCCGTTTTGCTTTTTTTTGGACTCCTCCAAAAAAGGAAATATTTGATTTAGCTTGCAGGAGCATGTTGCTAACTCACTCGGGTAAAATTTTGACATTGTAGCTCAATGCACAACCAACCATACTAACATGAGGTAAAAAATTAGGATTCCACACATTAATGCAGTACAAAAAGATAATAGAAAATATTGTCTCGAGCAAACAAAAACCGCATATGAATGTGCTATAAACTGAACGATGTGTTAGAGAAGCCTTCAGTAATTAACCATTATCTTACCAGGAAAACTGAACCAAGTAATTTTGTGGGTTTCATGCACGAAAGGAACTATGGATTCTCAGTGTTTACACCCCATATAAAAAGCTCCATCAACTCACTTTGTTGGCATGCATAATGAATGTTCACATGCATGGACAATGTATGGATGGGTAGACAGATGGGTGGGCCATCAGTCGAGCTGATTGACAGAAGAAGAAATAAACACAGCAGCACACACTTCCCCACTGAGAGTGTTTGATTGACGGTTGGTTGACTGGAGGGGGTAGGGTGGGGTCTTTGTATTCAGTGCACTCTGCCACAGCTGCCACTTCTAAGCTACTTAGTACACGAAGACTCCCGTACACATGCATATATGTAAACACAGACATATTTACAGTAGATGCACACATGTATGCTTAGAAGCACATGCAACCATGCTCACGTTTGCTTGCTCACTGACATATTTACACATGCTAGTGCATAAATGCACACATATCCATATTCAGTCGGTCAGTGCATAATGTAGCAGCACCTCCAGTGTTTATACTTGCTATTAATCTAATCAATAGTCTAATCAATACATTGATGAAATGCTTCCACCTTACAACCTGACACATGTGTGTGCATCACCATAGATTAATCACATGGGAAAGACCCTCATCTCTGTCTGTTGAATATTTTCTGCCTTCAGAGATGATTGATCAGATGCACGACCATCAGGTGGAATCATTAGCGTATGCTGAGAGTGTGTTCATGAACCTCCCTCTGCCAAACACGCAAACCAAAAACACACAAACTGACCTTTGACCTAGGAGTAATTAGGCCCTCTGAGGGCAGTGGGAATGGGCCGTAAATGCCACTGAACACTGACATTCTCATCCAGTGTGAGGTTACCAAGGGGCCAAAGAGAGGGAAAGACAAAAAGTGATGAACAGATAAATAGATTGACAAATGGAACATGAGATGAATGGAGAGGCAGAAAGATGGTCTGTTTGACCTTCATCCTCGTAAAAGATTGACTTAAAGCAGCTTCCTATACCCTCCTATAAGCATTTTCTTGGCTACTTCCCTTGTAAATTCTGAATACCACTGAGCCAGTAACAGTTATTCTTCAAAACACAGTCTTGGAAACTTTCAGTGGTAATCATGAAGTTGCATGACCTCTGTAGAATACCTTGGACCATAACAGACTTAAACTGATCGTTTCCACTTAAAAAGAAAGGTGGGCGTGGTGGTGGTTGTCTCGGGGTGTTACAATTAAAAATAAAAGTTGTTCTTTGTTTACAGCAGCTACATGTACTGATATAGCAGTTGGAAGGTATAAAAATGATGTTATAGATTGACCTTTGTGACCAAAAAACATCTAAGAAGGCTCTTTTGAGGCATTCAGGTAAACTTTTATATTTCGTGTCATACACGTGAGTCAGTCAGCCAACCAATAACCTTTCAACATCAAGCTGACCCCTCACTGCCTTGGTGGGTGATGCCATTTCATGGTTACTGACTCTTTTGTGCCTGTGTGTGGGTATTAGGGGGTCACTGGTGGGAAATAGAGTTGTCAGGCAGAGTTTAAATCATTGATGTGTTCAATCATGTCAGGCTGAGGGGTGAACCCCCTGAATAAAATGTACCTACAAAGGTTCATTTTCAACCCTGAAATAAACACACAGAAAATAGAAAGATCCGTACAAGTGGCTGGATATACTTTGATGACATAAGTGCTCTTCTTGTTGAATGTTGTGCAGTCTGAATTACCGTCATCTGAAATACTAATGAATAACTATTACAATTATTATACAGGATATTTATAGATTTGGAAAGTTTTGACCCTGCTCTTTCAAAAATAAAGAGATTAAATCACTTAAGTACTAATAAATCTTTTTAGATTTATGATTTAAGAACAAGTAGTTTGGTATAACTTGTCAGAAACAAATCTAGCCCTAGGGAAATTCACAATTCACAGTTCAATTATAGAGAGCAGTAATAATGTTAAACACTGGCAGCAAAAAAAACCCAGCCTCACACCAAAATAAGGTTAAGCCTGGAGTCCCTGTAAGAAATACAAAGTGGCATCATAAAGTTCAGCGTCTGCTCATAAAAACTGAAAACAATACCTGATATAGATGTTATTTATCGCCTATTACACCACTTTCAAATAGCTGATTTTTTAGCTGCTTAATCCTCCAAAAAAGGGAAGAAGATGCATATGGCAAAATCTGAAATCTGAAAAAAAAAACAACCCAAAACTTTGGAAAATTCTAGTGTATAACCTTGTTAATTGAAAATAACCTAATAATAAAGTCCTGGTAGTGCTCCTTAGCTGATGTGAGCCTTTGTGATGGAAAACTATAGACACTAAAAACGGTTGTTAAGTCTCCAAGCTGCAGTCGGAGCAGGAGTCTACATTTATATCAAGTATAATTTATGATGTTTTTATGGGAAACATCTTGATCACTATTACTCTTTTTTGCTTTCTTGCCAACTGATAATAAATGAGACAGAAGAAAGCTAGTTCCACCTATACGAAGGTTTTAATAAATACAAAGCCAACAGGAAGTTAGCATATTAGCAGTAAAGCTAATGTGCTAACTTCCTGTTGGGTCTGCACTTATTCATTCTCTATAGTGGTAACACTCTTCTGACTAAGCCAGACCATTTAGGGTATTTCTCTTAAATGTAAAGTCTAAATGGCTCACATAATTCATCATGCTTTCCAACAGTTCTTATTGTGTTTTTTTTTTTTTGCTTATTACAGGTACATTAGTCGTTTTGTCCTTCTTTTTTTCCTCTTACACCCATTTCCATTTTGCTACATGTTTCTTTTGCCTTCTTTCTTAATTGAAATCTTTTTCCAGAATAAACTGAGAGCAAATTTAGACATAACTCAAGAATATGACAGAAAACAAATGGAAGCTGTCCTCCTATATGTACCAGCTAATGTACGGCCTTCTTCTCCACTCTGTGGTTGCGAATCATCCGCTGCCACTAAGTGACAGACTGCGCCTGGTCTGCTCGGCAGGAGGAAGAGCTGAGACGGATACTCATATCTCACTGCCTGCCAGCCACACTGCAGGAGTCATCTGCTGTAATAGGCTTGAGCCACACACATGTTGGAGAGAAGCCTATCCACGTGCATTCGAGCCACATATGGATGCACAAAGTGGACATGAAAACATGCTACACCTGCACACAGCGCAAACACATGCAAAGTTGCAGTTAAAAGATAGAACCTGAATGCCATACATGTATGCTAAACAAATACATGTATAACATACACACACACAACATTTAAAACACTGATAGGTGAATTAAACCACATCAATAATTTCTTTACAACGCCCTGCTCTGCTGGGAAACCATTCATGTGCATGTTACTTTGACATGACCCTTGAAGCAATGCCGCTGTTAGGCAGAAATATACCCTCCACACGGCCCAGCTTGAGGAACACAATAAAGGATCCAAGGCATTGAGATATGGCTTTCAAACTCCTAATGCAGGATGGTCCAGAACACCTCATAGCACCTATATCTGTGCCCCAATATGCCAGAGCTGTTTTGGTGACATGACAAGGACCTTCACAATACCAGACATGTTGTGACTAATCAGAGCACTCATAAATTCCCACTCCATAGGAGATGTCTAGCGTAATACGATTTAGTCACACTCTACTGTGACTGCTGCAGTGTTAGCCCATATGGATGGATCACAGTATGAAAATGACTCAAATTTAGATCTGGAACGTTAAGACGTGTTTATACAGACATCAAACCTGGCACATGCCACTGAGCTAATGGACGCTACCAAAGTTAAAGGTATCTGTGAAGTCGGCTGAGCAGTCCATCACCTATTTGATGTTTGCACATGTAGAACATAAAAGCAATTATCAGATGAGCTTTTCTCATTATTTTTTGACCACTTCTATTTCAAAAGAGGTGGTGCACAAAATGATTGAAAGTGTTGCCACCCCCAGTGCAAGGTGGAGGTTGAATCACTTGATGAAACCAACAGAACCACACCATCTGCAAAACGCAGAAACAGCATCCTAAGACCACTGAACCTGACATCCTCCCCACCCAGAAATTATGTCCATAAACTATATATATGTGTGTGGAGAGAGAGAGAGAGAGAGAGAGAGAGAGAGAGCTCGGTCAGTCTCACAAAAACACACATAAAATAAAGTGCATGTCATTCTTTTATTCCACATTTGCTGTTACAACAAGAGTAGATTTAGCTGAGCAAAGTAATAAAGAGACAGAGCAATGAATAGGTAAGACTGAAAGGAGAGATTATTCATGACCGCTTTATGAGCAAAGCGTCACTGATATTTCTAGCTTTGGTAGTTTGGTACAGAGCACTGCTGCTACTTAATGAGACAATGTAGCATGTCTGAGGCCACATTGGAATTAATATTAAGGCATCTTCAAAATGGATGTAGCGACTATTTCTCACACTTGTCCTTGAAAACTAAGATGCAGTTGGAGTAATGTTTCACTGTAAAAAAGCTGATTATCAAATATTTTTGGCACACGAGCAATTTTGACTAATTGTTTTAAGAAGGGACAAAGATAAAAACACCTTTTCCCCCCTAAATCTGTGATTCATCCAATGGGAAAACTCTTCTCTCCAGTACTTTGGTATACAGTCGCTAGAGACTTTCTGATCTGCCCTCTCAGAAACTGGAATAACGATCTGAATTTGCCACTCCAAATGCATTGTTCCCAAGGGGCAGCCATACAACCACCAGAGCCTTAATGGATTTGGGGCAAATTTTATCCACTCCAGGACCCCAGACACTGGAGTTTTCTTAACTACCTGACATGTGAGTCACCCAGCCGCATCTATAAAATATGTATTGAGAAGATCCTCAAAGTACTGCATCCATTGCCTGACTGAATCCTATCCTATTGCTTCATCCTGGTCATGGATCACCAGACTATCTCTTTATCCTCATGAGGATGTTCAAGGGTGTGTGGGGGTTTGACCAACCAGAATACATGCATTTTCTGGACTTAGAGAAGGATTTCAATCACATCCCTCGCATGTCCTCTGGGGAGTCCTTCAGGAGGATGGGGTATTAGGTTCATTGTTACTTGCTTTTCAGTTGATGTAAAACCATAGTAAGTGCTTGGTTGGCATTGCTAGCAAAAGGTCAGACTAATTCCTGGTGTGTGCTTGACTCTGCGAGCACTGTCCTTTGTCTCCAATTCTGTCAACTACTTTTATGGACATAATTTCTGGGTGGGGAGGAAATCAGGTTCAGTGGTCTTAGGATGCTGTTTCTGCATTTTGCAGATGGTGTGGTACTGTTGGCTTCATCAAGTGATTCAACCTCCACCTTGCACTGGGGTGGTTTGCAGGGAAGCATGAGGCGACTGGAATGGGAATTAGCACCTCCACCTCCATAGTTCTCAACTAGAAAAAAGTGAAGTGGCTACTGTAAATCAGTTATAACTGACTTCCCCAACTGGAGAAATTTAAGTATCTCAGTGTCTTGCTCATGAGTGAAGGGAGCGTAGAGTGTTTGCAGTGATGCAGATGATGCATTGCTGTGGTAAAGAGAGAGAAAAACCTCAAAGTGACGCTTTCTGTTTACTGGTTGAACTACATTCAGCACCTACGCTCACCCATGGTCACAAACTGTGGGTACTGATTGAGAGAACGACACTGTGGATATAAGTGAAGAAAATGAGCTTCCTCTGAAAGGTGCCTGGATAGAGACAGAGACAGGAGAGGTAGAGCGAAAAGTCTTCTAAGAAGGGCTCAGAGTAGAACTGCTACTCCTCCACGTGATACATGATACAGTGCAAGAGAATCATCTAGACCAGGGGTCGGCAACCCTGGGCACGCGTGCCACAGCTGGCACGCTAAGGGTTAACTGATGGCAGGAGTCCGACACAGTTAATTATTGTGCATTAAAAAAAATAAATGGCCGGGCCAGCGGTGCACATCGCAAATCAGCTCGCACAGACACATTAGTTGTGCCGCTTCTTAATGACGGTATTTTAGCTAACAACCCCAACTACCAGATTCAGCTTGTAATTGGCTAAAAATAACTTAGCCTACCGGTGAGAGGGACGTTGTTAGCTTTCCACATTCCAACACTTCAAATGCTTCAGCAGCTGTGCGCTCAGCACAGCATCGGCAATAGGGAAATACACGAATACATCCGTAGACTCGAGACAGAATTCACAATGCATTTTTGGGACTTTCAGGTGTATGGACCAATGTTTTCTTTTCTGATCAAACCAGAAAGCTTTAATGAGCAGCTGGATTTGTTTCGCATTAACTGGTTGGACACAGAGGACATCAAAATGCAGCTGATTGAACTGAAAAGCTCGACTGTGTGGGGGACAAAGTTTGCAGCTGGAATCCATAGCTGTGCGTGTTCATGGAGCTGCATGTTCACCTGCTGGACATCACTACCTGAAAAGGTTAACTGCCTTCAGAACATTGCAGAGGCCTTATTGACAGTATTTGGCTCTACATATCTGTGTGAGCAGATTTTCTCTCACATGAGTCCTCAGGTCTGAATGCTGGACACTCGGAGACCTGTGTCTCTGAGTGGGAGACCAGAGATCACATTAACATATGTGTCTCTGTATTAACAAACATGCCATATTGGCCCAGTTTATTTTTCTTATCATTCTTGTGAGGAAACCATAAATAGCATTTGTATTTTCTGTTGTACAGTTCATTTGCTATTATGGATAAAAAGTCTTTTTTGGTTCAAAATAGCTGATAACTATTTGCTGATAGCTGCCAACATCTGCAAGCATAATTCTATAAAGTTTATATATAATTCTATAAACTAAAAAAGAATATAGTGTGTAACTGTTAATATAGAGCATTAGAAAAATTTATTGCTAATTCAATCAAATGGCACACTGACTTCTGAGGAAAATTTTAGATGGTACATATCATCAGAAAGGTTGCCGACCCCTGATCTAGACTATATCATTATGAATATGTAACTGAAGAAACATACTCCCATTGCACACGGGGGAACTTGTAGTCATCCAGATGTACATTAAGAGCTTGTTGAACACATGAACCAACACTAACAGAGTAAATTTTAACCCTGTAAAAATAACGGTAAAAAAATTAGCTTGGGAAACAACAGCTCTTAGCCTTGACCTTATAAAATGGACTAAAACACAAAAAAGGTCAAAGTCCTGACTTAAAACATACCACAGTAACCCCTTTTTAAATAAACCACAAACTATGATTGGCTAAAGGTCAAGGGTTTGGCTTTTAGCCATTGTTATGGCTTTCTGACCTCAGGTCAGCCTCAGGAAAGAAAAGCTTATTCTTTGCTCTTTATTCAGAATATAAATTATTTAGTTGATTTTCTGTTTCAATCATACTTTAATATTTCTCATCTTTTCTTTTAACATGCATGTTTCACTCTCTGTCTCTAGAGCCCTGCTCCCCTTCCTATATGAAGCATTGAAGTTTTAATCATCATTTTGAAAAATACATTGTACCATGTCCCTATAGAGAATCTGGGTCATTACACATTCTTATACACGCATAGAGAAACACACACAGTCCTGACACAAGGCTTAAGGCTAATAGTAACCTTTCTCAAATGGTTCTGGGTAAGTGAAAAAGTTTACTGAAAACAATTTCTTGCAGAAGTGTTTTAATCTAAACTCAAATCTTTGGAATTTCTCCAATTATTATAATTTTTTTGTATCAAAATATGAACTTAAAAAAAAAAACAGGTTTTCCACAGCAACTCACCCATGAAGTGGGAGACTGTGCAAAGCCAAAGGACGGAGTTGCAATGTGCTGAGGTTCTTAGTGTCACAATCGCCCTGCAGAGTTTCAAACTTCCTCTGGCATTAACATCAGCACCAATACTGTACACCAGTAGCTTCATGGTGTGGGTTTCCATCGCTGAGCAGCTTTTGTGGATGTTATGTGTAAGTGGTCCAGTATTTTTGCCCATGTAGTGTAAATCCAATCACTGATCCAATCAATCCAATCCCAAGAGAAGGGTTGAGTGATGAGGGGATTTTATCTGCTGAAGTTCCACATTACAACTATAAACACATTTGATCCCGAAAGCCAGAAGCTCTTATGCACAGTATCCTCGAAAAAAACACTCAGATGTTGTGGTCATGGAGAAGGTGGAGGTCTAAAGGTTCACCGACTCAGCTGAGTACAAAATCAATGTGGTGCCATAATTCATGCTGAAAAACACAAAAATGTGGGACCATAATTAGTGATCTTTGTGCTAATTAACTTGGGTTATTACTGTAGGTAATTTTTAAGGCTTTAAGAGGCTCCAGCACCATTGTGGGGCAAAGGATACCTTTGATTGCTCAGTGGTGAAGAGGTAAACAAAAAGAAAGAGGGAGAGTTTCAAATAAATGTATTTTATTTCTTTTCTTTATGCAGCACTTTCCCCCCTTCAAGTATGCCTTTTTAGAGCAGTAATAAAAACAAATTATTTCCAATGTACTACTACTACTTTCTGTCATACCCTGACCTTGGGTTTTTTTGTTCAACATGGGGTGAAATGAAATCAAAGGACATGAAAGGAACTGCAGTTTTCCTCTCTCTCTGCTTATTGTTGTCCTCAGATAACCCTGCATTTAGCGATTCTTAGTGATAGTCCGTAAGTGCACATGTATACAATATATATCCAACATTTGATGCGCACGTTTAAGCTGAAGCACTAAAAGGTCTGCTTTTATGAGTGCTTTCATATTTTATTACATACAATATTGACTATATTAAGTAAAACTATTGCAGTTTCAAAGTGTGAAACTGCAAATTGTGGTATCGATGACGTAAATAGAGGGCCAGTGTTACTGATATCAATATTGATACCAATACTTTAAACTCATAAAAGGCAACTTGTGGAATGGAGAGCAGTGTGTCAGGATTTATGAGATGACTCATCATCAAATCAAAATATACTGCTTGAGGTATATTCTTTTCATTTCCCCAAATTTGTATTTATTTATTCCGATACAGAGACCAATGCTAGCACTGGCATCGATATGACTATCGATATTTGGATCGTTGCCCTCACTTCTAGTGGATACTTTTGGCTGAAACAGACTCTTTTCAAAACAATTCAGTTGTTTCAACTTTACTGATATGAAACTAGTGTAGCAAAGTGGCCAACATAGTTGCACATCTAACAAGCTTCAGATGATGGAAATTGCAGAGCGCAGTCACTGTTGTAAACCTGTGCAGTACAGCACGCAAAATGCGAGGAAAGGTTAAGGTAACTGCGTGCCCCGATGAAACAAAGAAACATACATGGCAGTAATAAATGGCAGTGTCACATTTATAAATGCATAAGCGAATCCCATTTGTGAGTGAACTTTGACATGTATGAAGCTGTGTGTTAGGGTGTGTCTGTCTCTGCAGTGTCTGGAGTTTGCTGTCTGGCTTGGCACTTTTCATTGAAATGACATTCCCTCTGCATGCTATGCCTATTTTGGTGTGTCTGCGACTCTGTTTGTGTGTGTGTGTGTTTGTGTGTGCGAGTGAGATGCGACAGGGACAAAGAGTTCACAGTGCTGCAGTGCTGTCTATCTCCTTCGCCACCCCATTGCCTCTCACACGTTCTGCCTCCCTCCTTCCATCCACATCCATCTCTCTCTCTCACTCTCTCCCTCTGTCTCATCTCTACTTTTTTCCCTGTGAGTCGGTTTCCTTCCCCTTGAATGATCTCTCTGCATTTGTGGATGCAGTGCACCTCTCTCTCTCTATTTCACACACAGTTTGGGGCTGATGTACTGTCTGTATGCAGCCTCCTGCTGCTCTATGTTAAAACGATTGCTAAATTTCGTCAGTCTGAGGACAATTCCTCTGTACTGCCGCAGAGTTTTTGGGTGCATTTACATCAAAATTGAGAAAAGTTGAGAAAATTTAGCTACCTCTGTCATTGCTACTTACCTCAAGCGTGCAGGTATAATTGTCTCCTTTCTGTGTGCTCTTTGACATTTTTGATCTGTGTGCATGTGTGTGTCCATCTCTTTTATCCCTGTTCTCCCCCCATTTATTTCATTTGACCTGTCTCTCTTTTCCTCACACTCTCCCCTGCTCTGTCTCCCTTTTTTCCTCTTCATCTGTTGGCAGCACATCAGATCCTCCCACACTGTCTGCGCGCGCGTGTCACTGTGTATACTTTACTCTCTGTCTGTCTGTGTGAGTGTGTTTGTGTGTCTTTGAGACCGTTTGATGAATCTCCCCCTTTTTTTAAGCTGTGGGGTCTTCCGCTGAAGGAGACACTTGACGTGCGTGAGGCTATTTGGCGCTGGTGCCTGCTTGTCATGTGCAGTGTAGGACTCTGCATGGTCTGTCATGCTCTATAACCCCATATCGTTAGCTTCATAGCATAAGTGCCTAAGTCATTTTTTTGTGTTTTGTGTTTCAGACGGACAGGATGATGCAGCAGTGGTAGGGGAGTAAAGTTAGGCAAAAATCTCAATTTGACCAAAAAATGACTTAGGCACTTATGCTATGAAGCTAACGATATGCATTTATCTTAAATGTGTGTTATATTTCTGTAACATAAACAGCTTGTACCCAGATGTGTTTTTAGGTGTGTGTGTGTGTGTGTGTGTGTCTAGTGACGGAAGCAGACAGTGCAAACGTGACTCAAGTGTCGGGAACGCATAGTTCAGACTACTGCGCTATCCCTCCCTCTTTCCGGCTGTCTCTCATCTCCCTCCCTTCTTGTATCCCTCCTTCCTTTCCTTCTTCTCTGCTTCTTTTCTGCTCTTTACTTTCATCCCTCCATCTCTCATTTCCCTTTCTTTTTATTGCTCTTCCTTCTCTTTTCCTCCTTCATTCTTCCTCCTAATTCCCCTTTACTTCCTCTCCTCCGTCCAGCTGTCTGCACTTCCGTCCCCCCATGTTTCCTCTTTTCTTCCCTGCTTGTCGTCCCTTCCCCTTTTCCTCCTCTCTCTCTCTGCCTCCCCCTTTGTCTTCCCCTCCGTTGCTTCGTCTGCGGCGACCCATCAGACGTTGATGAATAATTCAGACTGTGTTGCACTGCAGGCTTTCCCCCTCTCCGCCCCTTTGCCTATTTTCCTCTTTCCCTTGCAACTGCATCATCCCTCCTTCCTCTCTTTCCTTCAGATTAAATATTTTTTAGCACTTCTCTTCGCTCAGAGTATGTATTAAAAGATTTCAACACACGGGGGAGAAATTGATGTGTAAAAAGAGCTCCCCTCTATGTTTAGTATTCCACAGCTCGTTTTACAGGGGTTTTCTGGGTGTCTCTCTCATACACACACACACAGACACAGACACACACACACACACACACACACACACGCACACACACACAGAGGGCTCTCCCACTACCCCTCCTAACTTCACTGCGCACCTCCATCACTCATCTCACACGTTTTCCGTTACTACTGATTTGCAATCAGGCAAAGCACCAAAGCTCTTGAGATATGAGTAGGAAGAGAAAGAAGTGAGTGCTGGAAGGAGTGAGTCATGGAGTGGACGGTCAACATGATGAGCGCTCGGCAGCCAGGAAACGGGTGTTCTGTTGGCTGAGCTTTCCAAGAATCCGTCTGATGTCTCACTTGATAAGACACAACAACAACCACTCACACATTTCACCTGCTTTGCAGGACAAATGACGCAGATTGAAAGGCTGACGTGCAAAAATAACTGAATGATGGTGATTCCTGAAGGATATCTTTATCATTGGCCGCTGCAGCTCTTAGGAGATTTAGCCAATCAATGCTTTAGTATAAACAATGCTCCATTTTTTTTTTTTT
>NW_024582375.1:2441005-2459481 GCF_018398535.1 Haplochromis burtoni
CAGAAGAGCGCAGTCCTAGGAACAGCTAAGATACTGCGCAGGACCCTCAAGCTCCCAGGCCTCTGGTAGAGGACCCGAGCTTGAAGGATTGACCACCCACAGGGGCGAGTGGGGATTTTTTTTTTTTTATATGTATGTATATGTGTATGTGTATTCATCTAAAGAGGATATAACTGATGACCTTTACTTAAGCAAATTTACAGAGGCTGTGTATACTATATGATTGAAAGAGTGGGTGGCCCTCATGTTCTAAACACCTTGCGTGTGTCTGTGTGTGTTTTATGAGCTTGCCCATACCCAGAAATGGGCAGTGGAATTCAGATGGAGGGATATAAATTTGGGAACAGGCTCCAGGCAGTCAGTCGTTCTCCTGACAGAAAAGGTTTTGAAAGGTAAAAGAGTGCCAGTAAAAGGAAATGAAAATGCTTATCTTTTGTATCCACACGTGTATCCACACGCTGTATTTTAGTCACCAAAAGCTATATTTGCATTCTTACAGATGAGGCAGACAAAAACAGAATATGACATCTTGTGTTAGAATAATAGCAGAAAAGAAAAGAAGCCATACAAAGGATGGAAAGGGTGTACAAGAAGACAAGAGAGCAAAACAGAAAGGAGAGGAAAAGGGGATATTTACATGAGGCTACTCTCCTGAAGTGAAGGTTGCCATGGAGACCACACCCAGGCGTCTGAGCATTCCCTATTTGGAGGAAATGGGAGGGGCCGAATGGTAGGGGAGTGTGACCTGCGAGCCAATGGCAGTGCTCAGCTGGGCTCTGACACATTTCCCACATGCAGAGGCCAGCACTAATGAGGTTACACAACTGTCCCTCTAATAAACACAGAGTCACATCATTTTAAAACAGCTGCAGGCAAATGAGATGAACCCCGGGAGGGCTGTTTATTTGTAAATGTGTGGTTGAAGCCAATCTAAAGAGAAAGTGAAAGAGAGATGCTTGCAGAAGGAGAGATGAGCAAGATGCACTGATCGACGCAGTGAAAAATAAAATGACAAGACACTGAGGCATGCACACAGCCCTCCAAATGAGACTGGAACTGTTGGGTACATCGAGTGCTGGAATGTTCTGTGTCTCACCCAAACACACCACAACGCCAGGAAATAGAAAATCACCAGCTATTGTAGTGAGAGAAAGACAAGCGACACCTCCTCACAAATGCCGTCACAGTCTGATCCTTTGCTGATTTGGGAACGGAACAGATACATCAGAGGATCCAGAACAAACTGTTCTTTTCTTTTAATCTCGAATGTGCTCAGAATGATTAGTACCCGGTCGATTTGATCAAGTAATTCTATCATACATGTTGGGCTGCCACAAACAATATACCACCTGTCACTTCAAATAGGCCCATTAATTTGCTATACTCGTACAATGAAATTAGCAGTCGCTGATGAAGGTGTCAGGTCAGCAAAGGGACGCAACAACCAATTATTTTCAGTGTTGAATGGTCGGTTGATTCTTTTCTAATAACGCTCTGTGGTTTACTAATGAAAATAGCTAAAACTGGCCATGCAAATAACATTATAATCAAACTATTGGCTTTGTCTAATCAAAGGCGATAAGCAGAAAATAGTCACTTGAGACAAGGTGGAAGCAGTGAATGTTTAGCATGTTTTGGTAGCCCAGCAGAAGCACTCCATTGATGGCAATGCCATGCAGTCATGGCGTCAGACCATCACTTTAGTCCAGATCAGGCTGTAACCTCAAGGGCCAACAAATCAAGTGCAACAATCGTAAATGACTTAAATAGGCTCTTGATGCTTGACTATGGCAATAGATAGTAAAATCCTATGCACCTGTCACCAATAAAATAGTAGCAGCTTTGCACAAGTCATTTTTACACTCACTAGAGGCAGAAACTTTATAATAACAAGGAAATATTGGTCGATGCTTTAATATATTAGAATGTTGTTATCACTGCTTACTGCTTAAATTAAGGCTACGTCCACACGTACCCGGGTATTTTTGAAAACGCAGATTTTTCTATGCGTTTGCACCTTTCGTCCACACGTAAACGGCGTTTTTGGTCACTGAAAACGAAGATTTTTAAAAACTCCGGCCAGGGTGGATATTTTTGAAAACTCCGTTTTTGCATTTACGTGTGGACTAGAAAAACGGAGAAAACGCAGCGTCAAAGGTGTGCGCATTTTTTGACGTCACACTGTGCGCCACGTTATTGTTTCGGTGAAATGAATTTCTACAATACTGTTACTGTTAATTCTACTCTCTGCAGTGTTTAAATGCTTACATATACACACAGTTACTGTCCCTCCACACATACGACTCGGTTCTGCTTCTATGCCCCAGCTTTGTTTACTTTTTCCCACCGAGGCTTCTGAGACTTCTGATTGGCCAACATTTCTGCACGGTTAGGAATATATCGCCACCTGTTGCTTTGGCGTGTTCATAGCAGCGTTTTCCTTCATTTCCTTTACGTGTGGACGGGATTATTTTTTAAAACGGAAACGGAAAATCTCCGTTTTCAAAAATACCCGTGTACGTGTGAACGTAGCCTAAACCTACCTTGTGTCATAAAAAACAAAGAGCTGATTCTTAAAACCACACTGACTGTTATGCATTTGCTTGATTTGAATGTTACACTATTTGCACAAATAACAATTTGCATGTTAGCACATATCTTTGGGATGTTGGCACACCTCTTGCTGTGTTCACAATATTTATTCAGATGAATAATACGATACCTCATCTTGTTTTAAAGCAGTAATAAAAAGCATTGTTGACATTCATTCAGGCTTGGATTTCTCTATGTCAAAATAAAAGAAAAGGCTGACTGATATCAGTAAATCAAACATTAGCTTCCTAGCAATGCTGAAATGATTGATTAATCAATTACCAAGTCAAAATCAAGACTAATGGTGCATATACACTGAAGGTGTTTCAGCTCATCTGTCACACATACATCTGACAGAACAGATACGCTCCGATTTAATTAATCCGTCTGCACAGACTTCGGAGCAGCTAACCCAAAGCAAAGCATTATCAATTCTAGTTTCTGTGTTTATTATGTGCACAACTAGAGTGATTGTGTGTTGAAGTCTAAGCACTTTGTCTTGTAGAGACAGAACACCAGAGCTGATGCTACAAACATGCAGCTCGTGCTTCACTTTGAGACAGCATAAGATTGGATAAGACATGTATACAAGCTGTTTTTATGACTTATAGTCACATTTTAAAATCAAGGGACTAACCTCTATAGGTTGGGTGAATATTTGCATGTAAAATGAATATGGTGGGTGTCAAGCTTAGAGAATAAACCTGCTAGAAATGATCTTACATGAAGAAAACCATACTAAACAGCAGATTGTGGTAAGTATGTAGTTGTGGCACATCTACCCTGCTTGGATTTTGTGACCAATGCTATATGCTATTTGATTAACTGTTTTAGATTGTTGGAATAAGTTACTGCTGTAATCATTTAGCAGAAAGAAAGAAGCGCTTTAAGAATGGATTTGTCATGTGCGAGATACAATATCAGAAAGCTAACATGATAGAGATAGCGTTTCAATGAAAAATCTATTAGAAATCTTAATAATGTTACTTACCATTGTTCAAGACATGAAACAAAATCATAGCAACTCTAGGTTGACATGTGGTTAATATTTTCTAGTTAATCTTGTTGGCTAGAAGAAAGGCAGTATTGAGTGTGGCTTAAAATAGGTTATTAATATGAAATTAGACAGAAAACTGGCAGTTTTGCATTTTGCGACCCCAATTCCTGGTTACACAGAAACTACTGCACATTTCCAAGTAATAGGCCACAGCAATAAACATGAACATGAACTCACTGGAAATAGTTTATGAACATCTTTCTAATGTTTGCATTTAGCTGGAAGCACATGTCGCATCTATTTTTACAAGTGAACAAGTCTTTCAGCTAAATGATTATAGTAGTTGCTTGTTCCATCTAATACTATACATAAAGTTAATGAAATAGCGTACAGGAACTATTTAACTTAAAAAGAAATTGCATGCATGGTATGCATTAGGAAGCAAAAGTCAAGCAGGGTAGAAGTGCTACACAACTACACACTTTCCACCATTTACTATTTAGCTAGGCACATTTTTTTAATCACATAATGATTTATTCTTTTATAGCATAACGATTCTCTAAACTCACAACATGCATTTTACCATGCCTTCATTTAATCCAAAATGCTGCAGCAAGAGTCCTGACAGGGACTAGAAAGAGAGAGCAGATTTCTCCCGTTTTGGTTTCCCTTCATTGGCTTCCTGTTAAATCCAGAATTGAATTCAAAATCCTGCTCCTCACATACAAGGTCTTAAATAATCAGGCCCCATCTTATCTTAATGACCTTGTAGTACCATATCACCGCATTAGAGCACTTTGCTCTCATACTGCAGGCCTACTTGTTATTTTTAGAGCATTTAAAAGTAGAATGGGAGGCAGAGCCTTCAATTTTCAGGCTCTTCTTTTGTGGAACCAGCTTCCAGTTTGGATTCGGGAGACAGACACTATCTCTACTTTTAAGATTTGGCTTAAAACTTTCCTTTTTACTAAAGCATATAGTTAGGGCTGGATCAGGTGACCCTGAATCCTCCCTGCAATAGCTGTAGGCTGCTGAGGGACTCCCATGATGCATTGAGTATTTCCTTTTCAGTCACCTTTCTCACTCAACACGTGTTAATAGACCTCTCTGCATTGAATCATATTTGTTATTAATCTCTGTCTCTCTTCCACAGCATGTCTGTTATCCTGTCTTCCTTCTCTCACCCCAGCTGGTCACAGCAGATGGCCCCACCGCTCCCTGATCCTGGTTCTACCGGAGGTTTCTTCCTGTTAAAAGGGAGTTTTTCCTTCCCACTGTCACCAAAGTGCTTGTTCATAGGGGGTCATATGATTGTTGGGTTTTTCTCTGTACCTATTATTGTACAATCTACTGTGCAATATAAAGCGCCTTGAGGCGACTGCTGTTGTGATTTGGCGCTGTATAAATAAATTGAATTGAATTAAATACATGCAGTTAGTAACACAACGTACAGATGTTGATCTCTTTTGTGACATAAAAAGTCATAAAAACAGCTTGTATACATGTCTTATCCAATCTTATGCTGTCTCAAAGTGAAGCACGAGCTGCATGTTTGTAGCATCAGCTCTGGTGTTCTGTCTCTACAAGACAAAGTGCTTAGACTTCAACACACAATCACTCTAGTTGTGCACATAATAAACACAGAAACTAGAATTGATAATGCTGTGCTTTGGGTTAGCTGCTCCAAAGTCTGTGCAGACGGATTAATTAAATAGGAGCGTATCTGTTCTGTCAGATGTATGTGTGACAGATGAGCTGAAACACCTTCAGTGTATATGCACCATTAGTCTTGATTTTGACTTGGTAATTGATTAATCAATCATTTCAGCATTGCTAGGAAGCTAATGTTTGATTTACTGATATCAGTCAGTCTTTTTTCTTATTTAGAAATAGAAAAATTCAAGTCTGAATGAATACTAACACTGGAATCTGAAAAAGTAACTGGAAACATTTATAGGGCAAACACTATTTGTTAAAACAAGACAAGGTATCCTGTTATTCATTGGAATACATATTTTGAACACTGCGAGAGGTGTGCAAACACCCTGAAGACATTTGCTAACATGCAAATAGTTATGCACATGCAAACAACATCATAAAGACATGTTTGTGCAAACAGAGTAACTTTTACATCATCTGTGCATAAGTCACACTTGCCCTTACTTTGGTATAAAAAATGGTAACAGTGACATCAATATCAATATGTGGTTTTAAGACTAAATATACCATGACCTGACCCACTTGTGAAATGGGCCCAGATGCAGATCGGTTGGACTCAGCTTAGCAAACATCCGGTTCAATCATAAAGCCTCACTGAAATTCAATGATTAGGAAGGGTCGAGCTACATTTGTATACGTTGCTCTCGTAAATAACAAATCTGTGAGGCACATTGGGAACAGGCTCCAGATCAGGCCCAATGAAGTCACATATTGCATAAAAGCATGAAGTCTGAAGTCCTCTGCATGAATGAAATGGATGAGTTAAGGTGCTGAGACAAACTGGAGGTCCTTATTACTGACTGTATTACTCACCAGAAGATCTGCTAAAATATGTACCTGCTAAAGCTAAGGTGTCTGCTGCAAACAAAGAACTTCACATTAATCAAAATTTTCATTGAAATTTTGGTGAATGAACAGGAAGGCATTACAACAGAAAGAAAGGAAACTTCAAAGATGCCTGTGTCTGAGTAAAGAATATGATTAGGGAGCTTTATGTCACCTGCTGACAGCCTCTGTGTGGCAAACTTGCAGCTTGACAAAAAAACAAGTGAAACTGAAATAGACATTTCAGCTGTCAGTTAAAGGAATATCAGCTTCTGTTTTATTTTTGTGTATACTCCCTGAAAAGGTAGTTTCTCTGATCTCTTGTCTTTTTATAGTTCATACACCAGATACTCTCAGTGAAATGGTTTTCTTTTCCCTTGAGAGTCTAAAGTCTGCATAACGGGGAAAAAAACCCTAACAAGACCTGCAAATCCTGACCTTTGATACTCCAGAGCAACTACCAGTACACAGTGGTACAAGCACACACACAGGACAGTGCTCGGTATTTGCTGAGAGAATGTTGCATTATGGTAACGTATCCTCATTAGCCAAATGTCAACTTTCAAATCTGAAAAAAACAAAACAAATCATATATATATTTGGTCATGAATAATAAGATGTGAAATCCCATTCATGCATACAGAGAAGCAAAATATTATATTGTATTTTTTTGATTTGTTTCATAAGGTGACATGAGCCTTGCAAATGTTAACAAATGCATGGACAATTGAAAGTGAAGAAATTTGCAGTAGAATATGCAGCAGAGGCCAAAAAGCAAGCTCCTCAAAGATTTTTGAGCTGAACTGATTTTATTTTGAAATATAATTTAGCATAAATTACAATTAAAATGTCCTATCGAATAAACTTATGAACAATTAATTAAAATAGTAACAGAAAATAATGTAAATACAAATAATAATAATGAAATAAATAATAATACAATTTTAAAGCAAGTTTTTTTAAAAAAGTCATGCTAAAGTGTGCCAAAACAGACACAAATATAAAATAAATAAAATGTACAATAAGCTCAGTAGCAGTAAAATCATTCAAAACTGAACAAAACAAACAAACAAATAAAAAGCTTAAAAAAACAATAAATTACAATAAAGTTACAAATTATAAACACTGAAAAAGAAGAATAAATATAAAGCAAATAATTTGCTCATAAGTAGACAGAATCAGAATATTGCTGAGTACCACCTACAGCATCCGTCAGTCAGGTGTCTCATATTATAGTGCTGAGGCTGCAGTTCTCCTTGAGACCACCAGAGGTTCCCTAGAGTTTCTGCAGCAGCCCTGAGGAGGGGCGCGGCTCTCTGCACCGATTCAGGTCAATGAGTTCCTTGTGGTGAGGAGAACAGTCAGGCTGGGTGCCAGAGATGCGCACATTCAAAGTGTGCACATACCCACACACACAGAGTCAAAAAAGCAGTGGGACAGCACATTCAATAGCCTTATTATTAGACACTGTGATATTTTCAGAACCTTGTAGTTATTTGAGATAGAGTGTAGGATGGTGGGACTGGATCAAACCCACAAATTAGCACATATACCACTACATGAGAACAGGACATATATGAGCATCAGCTGTGACCTACTGTAAATATCATCCAGTATGTTAGTTGGGTTTTGAAAATGTCAAATGTAACTGAAGCTGCTTTACCTCAAAAGACCCTAATACGAGCAGAAAAGTATGTCATGTAGCTTTGCAGCATATGTGCGTGCATGTACACCCTGGGTATGTGTGTGTATTTTAGACAGTGAGGGAGGGAGGGCTGGTCTGGTCTCCATGTAGTGCTGTGCAGCAGTGGCGATTCGGTTACATGTATAAAGTGCAGGGTGGAGATCCAGGAGCTGTGAAGTGAGCCAAGCTGGCTAGTGCTACTACAGTACTGCTGCGACTGCAACACACACACGCGTGCGCATGCACACACCGAATGAGGGAAACGAGGTCGGCTTGGCAATCTGTCAAATTTCTCCTTCTCTCCTCTGCTCGCTCTTGCCAAATGCTGCGTAGAATAGTACTACACACACACACACACACACACACACACACACACACACACACACACACACACACACACACACACACACACACAGGGGCCCTGCTCTACTGCACCATTTTAGTAGGCTTACAGCATACAGTGCACACTTTACACACGCTGCATTTTTTTTCTCCAAAAATGAGCACTGAAGAAAAAGGCCACATATTAATCATGCTGAGTGGATTCACCTCATGAAATGTCCTTGGAATTTTGGCAGCACGGTGGTGCGTTTCCCCTCCCTCTGTATCTTTTTGTAACAGCCAAAGGTACAGTAGGCATAAATGTAATTTCACAGACAGTCACATCTTGAGCTGGTGCCAATTTGTAGACAATTTGTAAACTGTTAACATTCAATAGTAGAATATGCTCTAAAAGGATCTTTCATCGTAGCACAGAAGCCTCTGTTTCCCCAAGCAACACAATTACTTTTCTGATGTGGCTTTCATTTTTCATGGTAACGCCTCCATCCTGACAGCTGTAGTACAAAAAAAGAAAACAATAGTAGAGTGGCTTTTGCAGTGAGAAAAAAAGTGTTCAGACGCTCACAGGAGCTGCACTAAATGCTCTCTGCTTGTAGGCTCAGTTATGTAAAAAAAATCACAGACGCTGAAGTGAGTGACATTCAAATATGCACTGTTTTTCACAGCTGCCTTCCTGGACTCCCACATCCAGATTCACCTTGAGGGTAATCTTTACACCCTTTTCTCGCTTCCTTTTTGCATCCCTTTCCCACCTTCCTGCGTGAGAAAAAAAAGAAAAAAAAATCAGTTTGGCTGATATAATCCCTTCTGAGTCCTCTGTGGTATTTTAAAAAGGCACTGGCCGCTACACAAGCTAAGCTGTTTAATATGGATACAGCAGTGGTTTCTTGTAATTTTTTGTGTGTTTGTGCATGTGTTAGGGCTATATATAGGCTAACTGGGCTAATAAACAGGGATTAGGGGACACATTGGTGCTGGCTTGGAAAAAAAAGAGGTGTACCTCAGTAGAAAAGGCAAGCGGACAGATTAGACCCCCAGCAGTTGTGTGGATTACAAAGGCGCAGTTACCTAACATGAGACATGGGAGTGACGTAGGACAGAGAGAGGTAAGGTCATTTAGGGACAAAGTTCAGAAAAAGGTGATGCATGCATACAATGAGGAAAACGCACTAATGGAAAAGGCAATAAGATTATTTTCTAATGTGGGCAACTCTAAAATCTGTTTCCAAAATCTGTTTACAGGTCTTACGGCGCACTACCACCAATGTGAAACAAGTTGTATGAATCCTTCGTCGGAGCCATTTCTCTACAGTCAGCGATTGTTGGCACAAAGTCTGAAAATAAAAATAATCTGCAAGTGTGAAGTAGTGAGTTTACCAGATCTCTGTAGCCCACATCTCTTCTCTGCTTGAGGCTGTGGTGTTATTTTTGTGCGTAGAGAGGGACTTTTTGAGCTCGCATAAATAAATAAAAGACAAAAGCTACATTCTGAAGGGATTTTTGTTTTTTAAATCAAAGAATGACTCAGTCTGAGCAAAAAGAAAAAATCCAATCCAGTAAATGTACTTCAGTGTTTCCTGTTCTCCATTAAGAAACAATAATGGCCCCTCTCGCTCAGTCTTGGCTTTTCCTCTTGCCCAGATCACTCCACAACTAGTCACAGACCTCGAGAGAGTAACCGTTTTTTAGATGTTTTCCAGGAAATTCTTCTTCTTCTAATCTGGCCATCTAATCCTTCTAATCCTGTCCTTGAGTGTAACCTGCACTTTGCCTGTTCTAAAATCTCAGTATTTCCATTCATGAAACCATATGTTAATTGTAGTGATATGCCTACCTCCTTAACACAGTTCGTGACTGAGTGTTACAAAGTGCTTGTCCTTAATCTTGGAAATAATTCTGTCATCCTCCACTTGTTGTTTTCTGTGGTCGTTCAGACCTCCTGGTGTTGCTGAGCTTTTCAGTGCATATAGTTCTTTAAAAAAATGGCTAAACTGGAGACTTGGCTGGCCATAAAGTTTTGCTCTCTCAAAGGTGAGCTTGTAAAAATGGAGACATTTGTAAGTAATTTATTTTATGTTTGGTTACTGGTTAATTTATGTGGCCACGCCCCATATAAAAAAAAATAAACACTTATGTTATTAAGCCATCCTATATACACTGAGCATAGCTTTAACTGAGACAGGCCACAATGTTGAACTAAGATGCCTAGTATTAACTGATACCCTTCTACACATCCAGCTAGCATATGTCATATAGAAGACAATATTTAAGCCGTTTAGCCAGCATTTGTGCAGACATCTTCAATCCGCTTTGCAACCCACTTCCACTCCAATTCGATGCTGTTAATGTCGGCAAACAGAGCAATGCAGACCAATATATATTACTGGTGAAGGAAAAAAAATTGGAATCAATCTTATACCAAGTAAATACAGGAGCAGTATTGCTGATATTGATTGATATAGATCAATACTGATACTTTAAACTAAAAAAGCTTTATGAGGCTATAACTTATGAGATGAATCATCATCATCAATGTCCAAATACTCAGACATTTTTCATAGTGGGTCATTTGCAAAAAAATAATGAATTTAAGTGGCCACTGGGCAACACACTGAACTTTGAGACAAAGTATCGGTCCTATTGCAATAGTATCGATCTGATACCAATACCAGCGTTGGTATTGATTCTGTTGATATTTGGATCGATCAGCCCACCTCACAAAAAGAAATATAGTCAGAGTTAAGATGTTGAAAAAAGTACAGAAAGCTATGAAGGCTACATCAAAGAGAACAAAGAGATAATGTTACCTCTTCTGGAGTGATGTATATCAAGCATGCATTTTGAGATGTGTTAACTAAAAGCATAAGCTAAGAATGCATATTTCTCACTTTCAGTACACCTATTTACAGGCCTGCACAAGCGAGCTCAGCTTTCAGTGTCTGCTCTGTTAGAGTGATAGCTGCAGGATCTGCAATGAGAACGCCCTGCTTGCTCTGGCTCCTTTGATCGCAGACACAAAATACAGCACCGCAAAGAGGAGGAGACATGTGGAAGCTCCTCGGCTGTCCCCCGACGACCTTTTCGTTGCTGACATTTTATTGTTTCACTTCTGGATTCAGTACGCTGGAAAAGAAAAAAACAAAACAATAACAGTGTGTATGTGTGTGTGAAAGGGCTCAAGTGTGCAGTTGCTTGTGTATATTGAGTGGTGCACTTGAGCCGCGCACCCTGACATGCTAATAGCAGGGTTTCTAGCTTCCTTCATCTTTCTTACACATACACACAAACACGCACGCACACACACACACACACACACACACACACACACACACACACACACACACACACACACACACACAGATTGTTTAGGAAAATTTGATTGAAGTCAATATTCAGTTTATATTTTCACAGCCGTAAATTACATGGATTTAATGCTAACCGCAGACTTTTATTTTTGGCAGTATGGACCAACAGTGCCTCTAAAACAACATTTAAAGCCTTATAAGAAGCATTAAACTGCACTGGAGCACTTGCAGACCAAAGTATTTTAAAAGGATTAGCAGTTCTATAAAGAGTTGCTGTTATATGAAGCAAAGATTTATATTAATACTGTAAAGGAATTAAAAACTCAAGTGAACTTTTCAAAGTGATAAAACAAGCCTTGCAGTCATGCTTGTGCATCTGGGAGGCTGTATGTAGAGACAGTTGTAGTCTGAAGTTACGTACCGTTTGTGTTTAACATTTCTGCTCTCTAGCATCTGTATATGATGCTTACAATGCTTACAATAGACACTTGATTTGATTAGTAATGAAAGCAAAGTGCAGAGAGGCGCCAAAGAGGCCACCAAAAACAGTAGGATTTCATGTAATGTACATGCATGCAACACTTTTTTAGTCTCACTGACCACATAACAGGCTTTAGACTACAAATCACACTTTTAGCCACACATAGCCGTGCAACATACGGCAATACAGCCCTTTATTGTGTGCACCTAAAGCACTTTATTTACCTCAAATTCATGACCAACTACAAAATCACCAGTTAGCCTAACATCTGTGTGTTTGGGAAGAAGCCGAAATTCCTGGAGGAAAGGAAATGCTGGAGGCCACAGGCAGGGTTCGAACCAGGAACCTTCTTGCTGTGAGTGATAGTGCAGTGATTTATTCTCCAGGATCATCTGATAATAAAATGTAACAACAACTGGATGACCTGATTTGCTGAGACAGTTCACCTCATGTGACCTAGCTGCAAATGCATTTTGAACTGTTACCCAATAAAGAAAACAGTTACACTGATAGTAAGAAAAATAGTATATTGCCATATGTGTAGTTGGACACAATGGCTTTATTCACTCCTGGTTCAAACCATGACCTTTTCCTAAAAAAAAACATACCTACAGACAGACTTTCGATGTAGATTTCTTTCTTTAATGTGAGAGTCCAAACTTTGTGCATTAACCACTCACGCCAGTCATCTTCCGCTGACTGCGAAAGAAAAACATGCTCTGAAAGTGAACCAGATCATTATCACACTGTGACAACAATGTACAGTTAAGTGAAAATGAAAGTTTTCACAGGTCTCCTGTGCAGTCCTGTGTGAAACTAAGTGCACCATTACTGCTTCCATAGAAGTTAAGAGGGCAATTATTAGCCGGGCGCAGCTAATCAAATGTCTTTGATTGACTAATTGATCATCAGAAACTATATGAAAGCGGACATTGAAGGAATTTGCTGATTTGGAGAATTCAGTATAGTGTGTTAACAAAAGGCCACGGAGGAAAGATGTCAGGTCTGATCTTACAGAAGCAACTGTCACTGCCCATCAATTTGGGATAGGTTGTAAGACAAATTTCAAATTTCAAGTCACTGAAATTTCATTTTGTGGTGAAAAAGATTATTCACAAGTGGAAATCACTGACTGGAAGACAGCTGCCAATCTTCTGAAGGAGTAGAGATCCCAGCAGAAACATCCCCAACTAATTCCATGCAGTGCTTGAAGAAACTGCAAACAAACAAACAAACAAACAAAACCCAGGAACCAAGAGCTACAGTACATGATATCATACATGTCTATGAATGTGTACCTGAGCACCTTGCAATCAAGTCAACCATGAGCTCCTCTGCATGCCAAAGTACTCTAGAGTCAAATGTCCAACACCTTGGTTGAAACTAGGACATGCAACAGGACAATGATCCCAAGCTAATCAGCAAATCTACAACAGAATGGTTGAACAAGAAAAGAATCAAAGTGCTGCAATGGTCCAGTCAAAGTCCAGACTGATTGAAATGCCACGGTGGAACATTAAACTGTGCATAAACAAACCTCAATGAAGTGGCCTCATGTCAGTGTCAGTGTAAAGATGACTGGGCTAAAATCCCTTCCACAACTATGTGAGAGACTGAGAAAGTCACACAGAAAGCTATTATCTCAAATGTCGCTGCTCATAAAGTTGGTTCTACAAGCTACTAAATCATCAAGTGTTATTCGTTTTTAATGGGACTGCATAGAGTCCTGTCACGTGCCTGTATTTGACAATTTTCTTCTACAGAAACTTAATTTTAGGCAACATGGTTGGATATTTCAGTCTGCACCAAAAAAACAGACAAATCCCCCCCTGGTTAAAAAAAAACTGATTAGTTTGCCTTTACTCTTTAAAGTTCTCATTAACAAGTTTGTTTAATTTTTGCTTAAAATGAGCGGGCAGTGTAAATCAGCAACAGCACAGAAGACAGAAGGCTCGCACACCCTCTCAAGGCACATCTGTCGACTGAAACAGCAGAAAAAGAAATGTCAAACTTCAGAGCGTTCAATGCACACTTTGGCCACAAACTCCAAAGCGGCCACTGCTTTTTCTCCTGAGTTTTAGTGCGATGTGGCTCCCTGTAATTTACCTTCTGTCGGAGCACGTAGGGCCGTTCGCCCAGCATTCCTCTGCCTGCCCACCACAACACATGAAAGCTTCAGCCACAGCTGTTCTAGATGGGGCGAAATGAGTCCCAGATGGCAAAGTGTTTTGTGTGTATGTGTGTGTCTGTGTTTCTAGCCACATAAGAGAGCAGCTTTTACTGTACAAGTGGCCTGAGTCACATCCCCAGGGTAATGTGGGGGAGACCGTGCAGGATGGTAGGGAACGTGTGGGTGTAGCCTACTGTATGTGAAAGCATGTTCGCTATCCGCAGCGCAGCTGGTATGCCCTGGACTTGTATGTGCTCATGCTTGCACATGGACAGAAGTGCAGGCTAGTCCTTCATTACGCTCTAAGCACAATTACAGCTGAGACACAGAAAGAACTTCTTTGGAATTGAGAAATTGCCAGTGCTACTTTGCATATGTGCAAAATCATGCCAGTTCAGTACAGTTCAAAGGCTATTGATTAACCAGCTATGATCAGCATCCATCCTGTTGTTAATTATGCATACCACATACGATATCCTCTGGAAAGATAGGATAATCCTGATGGTCAAAGACTGACAGTTAGCAGCTACTAAGCTGCTGAATACTTCTATTCGCCATTCAAGCATGCATCATCATATCCAAGGCTACATCTAACAAACGTTGTGGCTGCATGTAATGCAGAATCATTTATAGAATGAGTGGTCTACATCAACAAAATGCTAAAAATGACCACAGTCCATTCAGTTTTGCAAGCTTTTGCAGTAAGCTGCAATCAGCGTCACGCTAAAGAGCTGTGATGAATGCAAGGCTTTGAGAGATATACGACGAGTTGAGGGTTAACAATGTTTTTCTCATCTTTCCAGAATGTTTCACGTGGGGGTGAATGTGACTGAGCGTGTGTGGTGTGTGGAGCACATGCATGTATATGCTGCTCCACGTGTTGCACGGTGCCTGCAGACTATAGCATGTTTACACTCAACAGCACTCCTTTATTGTACTGGTCTAATGGGTGTTCATCTCTATGTTGTAAGCACAGAGTACTTGAAGAAGATGAATCTGTAAGATATGTCTACTTTTGCCAAACTTTATCTTACAGTACTCTAACAGTGTGTGACCTGATGTGGCGATATGGTTTAACCCATTTAAATTCAGACCTAAATATAGCATATTTTACATGTAGTTTCTGATTAACATGTAATTTAGGTGTAAGGTGTGTCAGATTTGATCCAAATTAGATTTTGTGGTATTTATTTGATTCAAATTAAATGCGACTCCTGTTTGTTTTTTCAAAAATATTTCAAAATGATTGCAAAGGTTGGAGCAAAATTCATTTAACTAAACACTCAGTTTCCCAAATTTCTGAGCTGCTCTGTTGTAAGCTCAGTAACTCAAATAAGCTGAGGTGAGGCCTAATAAACAGACAAGTTACTCACAGCCACTAAGACCTTTGATGATGATCATTTTTAGTCTTGATATATTTGAAACAGGTAATGTAAAATACTACTTTCTGCGAAGTTCTCAGTTACTGTGAAGGGGCAAATTAGCTCTATAGCCAATTTTTGGTAGCATGGTTTGGCTCATCTTTTCCCCCAAATCAACCTAAATTTAGTTGTAATGCCATTATTTTACAATAACACTAACAATTAAATAAACATATGAAGAAAAGAGTGGTATCACGTTCACAGTTAACTACCCTGGACTTTTTAAAAATGTGATTTCCAAAATAACCCTCACAGGTGTGGTTAGTTTCCTGGGTGATTATCAAAAGGTTGTGCTGTTTTCTAAACATAGACTCACTCAGTTCATTTCAATATCAAGCGCCAAAAATAAGACGTGATTTTTACTGCGTTAAATATCAGCGCAGTTAGGAGTAAATTGCTATTTGTGTTAGTAAATCAGTTTGCATGCTTGATTTAAATATTCTCCTTCTTATATTTTGTGCCTTGAAAAAGGAACAAACCCATTAGTTGCAAAAATCCCACCTCTTACACACAACACATTACAGACAGGGCTTATTTTATGCCAATACCCAGTTTGTAAATCTATATTAGTGTTCTGCGATTACTCTCACCTATCACATTTCTTGCTTAAAGATGATCGTTCACCACTGTTCTTTCAGGTTCTAATAATGTTTTAGAAAGTTAATAACACAATTTTGATAGTTAGATATATTAGGTACATTTATTTCATTTTAGCAATGCCCTTAGTTGTTTCTTTTGCTTGATATTGGCCAATAATTAAACTTTTTTTAAAATGGAATAATGTCTCTTGTACGACTAGTGGATGTCCTCCTACATCATTGTTTAAGAAACGGGAAGCTACTCACTGCATCAGGGCTGAATAACCTGTTTCCAGAGGAAGCGTATTAATTACTGTAGTAATTATCCAGTAGAAGGCTACTTACTCACCCCAATAGAGCACTTCACTTTCAGACTGCGCTTGCTATGGTTTGTAAAATTAGAGTGGGAGGCAGAGCCTTCAGCTTCCAGCCTCCTCTTCTGTGGAACAAGCTTTAAGTTTGGATTCAGGAGACAGACAACCTCTATGTGTTTAAGTTTAGGCTTAAAACTTTCCTTTTTGATAAAGCATATAGTTAGAGGTGGATCCGGTGACCCTGAGTCCTATACCACTCTGTATTTAATCATTAGTTATTATTATCCTCTGCTCTCTTCCACAGTCCTGTCTTTCTCCCCGTACACCATAAACTGATGTCCGCCAATTGCTGCCCCTTCCTGAGCCTGCTTCTTCTTTAGGTTTCTTCCTGTTAAAAGGGAGTTTTTCCTTCCTACTGTCACCAGTTGCTTGCTCATATAGGGTTGCTGATTGCTGGGTTTTTCTCTTTAACATTGCAGAGTCTTTACCCTACAATATAAAGCGCCTTCAGGTGACTGTTGTTGTGATTTGCCGCTATATAAATAAAAATGAAATGATTTAGTAAGGGTGGTGACTTTTGTTTGGCCATGTACCAGCGATTCACTGGCATTTTGGGCCAGTGTTCAAGTCTTTTACATGAGGTCTTACCTCACATTACTGCAGAGAAGTTTGCTCAGAGATGTCTGGCAGTGTTGAGCAAGAAGGTGAAAGGTGAAACTCAATGTCTGGGTAGTAGTTCCTCTTCTGAATGAACAAGATAAAAAATGCTTCTTGTTTCAAAGGTTTCTTTTGGCTAATAAGGCTCCAACATTGTCAAAGAACAGCATCACAAGTCTGAGACATTTCCCCGTGAAAGCAGTTTGTAGCTTGGTGCCTCTTCTTTCAGAGTTCTACATTCAGTTTTGAGCCTTTTATTCCTCAAAACATTTTATTCTATGTAACACTTTACACGATGCCAAGAGTTGAAAGATTACTTAGAGATTGCTTCTAAAAGTTAGCAGTCACAACAAAACACTTAAAGGACTGAAAAGCTCTTAAGTCTCTTTTATTTATGGGCATGTGGGCCACTCAAGTTTCTTCTACTTTGATTTAGGAGAGTTTCTATTAGAGGCTGTAAATCTCTTGTGATTACAATGTTGCTTTGTCCAAACTATGAGAAGACATCTGTACCACCAGTGTGTAAAATTACCTACCATTTACATTTTTAATCGACTCAGAACTTTAGCTGACCCTGGGGGGTGCAACACACATCGACCTTCAAGTCTACACAAATTTCCCATTTTAGAAAAGCGGCTGAAAATAAACACTGACGATCGTCTTTAGACATAAAAAAACTGCAAAATGTCTTCGTGCAGCCCGCTCTCACCTCTGAAGCAGTGTGACAAAACTATCCTCCCAATTTCTTTCCCTCTGTGACCTGTCAGAAAGAAAGATGCCGCTTGTACCACGGAAGCGAGACAGCTGGGCGCCACGTTAGCGGCTTCTGCGTCTAGACGCAGCCAACAAGCCTTCTTTTCTCCAGCCTGTGAAACACGGTGTGAAAAATAAAGTGCAACTTTATATTGCACTCACACGCGGTGATGTCACCTCACTGCTGGCAGGAAAACACAAGCTCTTATTTGCATTTTGTTTTCGGCTGGCAGCGTCTCCTAAAATTGCTTCCAAATAATGTCTGGTTGTTTTATTTTTCTAATGTTTTTTTATTTTTTTTATTCCTCCACTCTTCCGTTCCTCCCTTTTCTTCTTTCTCAATTACTCTCTTAACTTTTATCTGCACTTGTTACCCTACAGCACAAACACTTTCTCGCACAAACACACACAGCACAGAGCCTAGAGAAAGAGGCCTCTGTGCTCTGGAGACAAAAGCGCCTCTTTCTCCGGAGAGGGAGCTGAGCTTCCGGTTGAAGCTCACTGTGTCAAAGGGGAGAGGAAGGGCAGACAATGGGCCAGGAATACGATATATAGTGATATGTGTGTGTGTGTGTGTGTGTGTGTGTGTGTGTGTGTGTGTGTGTGTGTGTGTGTGTGTGTGTGTGTGTGTGTGTGTG
>NW_024582375.1:2459501-2462996 GCF_018398535.1 Haplochromis burtoni
GTGTGTGTGTGTGTGTGTGTGTGTGTGTGTGTGTGTGTGTGTGTAAATTTAAACTGCTTAATTTATCTGTGTTTTGATTCTGCATGTGGCGCGTGTGAGCTTGAATATGAGTGCCTTACTTTTAATCCATTAATGCAATTGTGCCTCTCCACCTTTTTCTCCAGAGCTTTCTGTCACTACGTGTGTGTGTGTGTGTGTGTGAGTAGTCAGGGTGGTCCGTCGTCTAGATGAGGGCACTGAGTTTGTGTCAGCCTGGTGTGAACCGGTTAACCACCCCCTCTTCGGCCACACTAAGACTGATTGGTCGTCAAGAAGCGAGCTCAGTTCTCACCATTTAATGCCCAGATACAAACACCAGCCTCTCTCCCTCCCTTTCTCTTTGTCTCCCACTAATTTATTTTATTTCACTTCCTTCCCCTCTCATGGTCCTACTCTCTTCTTCTCCTCACCTTCTTCCCATTTGATTTGTTGTTGTTGTTTTGTTTTTTTTAAATTCCGTCCAATAAGCAATTTATCTCATCTCCTTCTTCTTTCTCTTTGGCTCTCAGTATATAATACTGAGAGATAATGTGGCGATCCTGGCTCAAGAGCTGGCAGTTCATCTTGTAATCGGAAGGTTGCTGGTTCGAGCCCCAGCTTGAACAGTCTCGGTTGTTGTGTCCTTGGGCAAGACATTTCACCCTACTGGTGTTGGCCAGAGGGGCCGATGGCGAGATATAGCAGCCTCGCTTCTGTCAGTCTGCCCCAGGGCAGCTGTGGCTACAACTGTAGCTTGCCTCCACCAGTGAGTGAATGAATAATGGAATTGTACAGCGCTTTGAGGTTCTCGAAAAGCGCTATATAAATGCAATCCATTATTATTATTATTATTATTGTTACAATCAAATGACAGAGATGCAGATGCAAATCAGCGGGGGGGGGGTTCAACATATAAAGAGCAAGAATGAAACAGGATTCAACTCACCATAGGCTGCAGCTTGGCATGGTTTGCATGTGCAAGAGGTGCAGTCCTTAAGTTTTAATGAGATTCGAGGGGTGGGAACAAATAACAATCTCGCTGCTTGATGTTTGCGTCTCTCGTTTATGTTATCGGTAAAGAAGAGGATCAAAATGAGCCTGAGCCCCACAAAAGAACTTTGAGACTATTTTCTACAAAAGCTCGCACCTTTGAGCATGCTACACTTGCAGGAACTGGCCCTATAGCAGTATTAATTTTGACAGCACACAGGAAGGGGCTTGACCTTGAAGGGGAGATTGATTGCATTCAAAATCAGTCAAATATAATTTTTTTGTCTTTTTGGAGGGGATTTGTAAAAAAAAAAAAGAAAAAAGAAAAAGAAAGTAAATAAAAAATTGTTGATTGCATATTGTACACATGCAGAAGACACGTTATGAATGACACTGACAAAAGTGTGCTGTCCTGCTTTTGCTCGCCACAAATTGATCAGTGTAAACCTGCCGCTGCCGATGAGACCCTGATTGGCACAAATGCAACTCAGTGAGCTTAAACCATGGATTCCATATAACATCCACAGATGTAAGCAGACAAAAGCCAGAAAAATGCTGGTGGTGGTTTTTGCAGTAGGACTTAAAAAGAATGATAACACCATGAGGTATGTGGGGATAGCATGTATATGATGCATTTACTTTAAGCATACACATCTATATGCTGTATGTATTTTTAAGGTTGTGTATATATATACCTAATGTATTCATCTGTATTCATGCATGCATATATGTGAACATACTTCTGTCAGTGTGTATAGAGGACGTGCATACATGTGCGTGCCACTCAGAGCACAGGTGTCTGCAAAATGCAAGCCCTGTGGATTGGCGTTAACTCTCTCGCTCTTTCACACTTACAGGCAGACACACAATCATATGGCACACTGGCACCTCCCTGCAATTAGCCTCTTCTCTGGTGCTAGCGTAAGCCACTGTAAACTAGTGTAATCCCTGTACTTAACTGTTTAAACACATCCCGCACAGATCGTCCCATATAGACTGTTGCTAGCTTTGTATTCTGGTTTTACCGTCAGCTGTGGAACAGATGGGCTTTTCTGAGAGGTACAGTAATGTACAGTAATATGTATTCGGTGGATAACCTAAAAAATAGTCCTATCCTTGAATGCTTTTTCATATATCCTCTCTGTGCTTATCATTTGCTTTTGATGCCTTAGATGGGTGGATTGAACATATCTTTTGCAGTCTCGCCATTTGCACACGTATGCTGTATGTAAAGACGGGGGTCTTTTGTACAGTTTCCATGTGGGATGATGCGCATGGCTGGGAGATGTAACTTGTGCAGTCAGCAGTTAGTCAGGAGAGGTGGTGTGTTAAGGTGAGGCTAATTTGTTTTTGATTGGCATTGATTAAAGTCAGTCCCAGGAGAGCTGTGAACATACAGGGAGTCACTCATGATATACCTCGAGTGTGTGCTACAAAAGCTGTTTCACTATCTCTGTATGTTGCTTTCCCCCAAAGAAATAGTTTGCAACGGTGGCAGTTGCTGTTCAGTTCCTTTGGCTTTCAAACAGTGCACAGGATGCATTTAAATGTCTCAGTGTAAAACCACATCATATGTGTTTGTATACCTTCCTGAAAAAGAGTTCATTTAATTTAATAGGTTTTACAATAAAGCAAACCCAGAAAATGCTTCCTGCATTCCTGGAATTGCAAGAAATGATGCACTTTGAGTGACAGTCCTTTCAGGCCTTTAATGCTTGAACTGAACTGAATATTTAAAGTGGTTAGTTTAACTGCTGACAGCCTGGAGTTGCTACTTATCAACACAAAGACCAGGTGTTCAAGCAAGGGCCTTTTGTCTGTATGTGGCTAACATGATATGCGCGCACTGTAACACAGCAGGGTAATCCTTAACCTGAAAAAGCTGAAAATCTTCAACACCAACTAGGAATGCAGCTCCTTCTTCGAGACCAATTTCATATCCAACACTTCACCTCTAACCACTCACAAACTGGTTGGTGAGTGGTTGCTAGGGGGTCATTAGCTCGTTTCTAGGCCTGCATGACTGAGGGTTTATAGAGCAAGTTCACCACAATTTAATCGCGGCACAAAAACTCTTAGCCAGAACACAATGCTTTATTTAATAATGGAATTGTGAAATATCTTGCCTTCATGTACCAGTGTACATTTGCAAAGCTTAGAATTCTCCAGTTTAATGTGAGGTTATTATAACCCGATTAATAAACATATTTTCTGATGCCTGAAACTAAAACTGACACAGTAAAAACAAATTCAAGAAAGTGTGAGCTATTCTTGTTGCTCTTTACTCTTGTCCCTATTTTGACATTCATTTTGAATATACATCTTATTTTAAAACTATTATACATTTATTATACAGTTGTTGTATTTAGCTTCAATTTTTCCAACTAGCACAGAGCTCAAAGTCCAAGTGCTTACAGTTCAAGAGAAAGCTGGAGAGGAAAAGACCCCCTGTTGCAAAACCTTCTTGAGATTCGGCCTCATTTTTTT
>NW_024582375.1:2463052-2567586 GCF_018398535.1 Haplochromis burtoni
GTGTGTGTGTGTGTGTGTGTGTGTGTGTGTGTGTGTGTGTGTGTGTGCAGGTGCTGACAGAAAAAGAGTTCTCCCCACGCCCATTTGATTACATATGCATTAAACTAGTCAAATGTGTAGTTGGGAGTGAGCTGTACATTTCATCACCCGCTTATCCCATCTTCTTACTCTGTACGTCGGATTGCAGTCTATTGACACATTGTTTTTCTTTCCACATATGTTTGCACTATGCATTGCGCAGTGCTTCCATTGCTCAGTTTTTACAACACGTTGAGGCAAGACGACTAAATGCTGATGCAAACACATCCTGTAGCCTGAGCTATGGAAACGCATGGATGGATGAAAGAAGCAATGCTGATGCAACTTTCCAGTGTAGACGGTGCTCCTGGGATGCTACACACACACGTGTGCACACGCACTCATCCATCCATACCTCCAAATATCCTTGACGGAACAAGTCAAGCGGAGGTCCTTTAATGTTATGGTCCCTATTGCTCTTGTTAATCTGTTCAACGTGACAACCTCAATAATGCCTTTTCCCCCGTGTGCATGTGCGGTTTTGTGTGTTTAAAATATTGCGGAGAAGTGTGAGGGGGGACCAAATAATGTACACAAGGCCCCAGAGACAAGTTGGGGCACCATCGGGGTCTCCCACTCATTGCAAACACACATCTATCCTGACAATGCCGACAGTCCATTAACTCCATTTCCCTCTGGACCTTTACCATTAACGGACCCACAAACACCTCACCCCACCCTGCCTCTTCTCTTTACCCCCTCTTCCTCCTTCCCCCTTTTCCATTGATCTGCCTTTGCCACTTTGCAGGGGGCCTTTTAGGCTTCTTCTGCTGTTAATAAGCCAAGAACTCTGGCATCATTCATCAGGAGATCAGAAAGATCACATTACACTCTGCAAGTATCGTATAAGAAATAAGCTAATATAAATCCCCACCTGGATTGCAGATATGGTAGTTACATGTTTTTTGGGTGCAGTGACAAAAAATTATGCCTGCAAGTGCGAAGCTCTGGTAGGTTATAGAGAGTGGCAAAAGAGCCTCAAAGCGGGAAGTGTAGATGATGATATGAAACAGCAATGATCCCCATGGGGTGATTGGTTTACCTCATCTAGTAATCTATAGGGGACACGGACTTTATAGGAATAAAAGAAATATAATCATAGTGAGGAATATCACAACATAGGTCCAGTATAACAAAGAGCATGTTAGAAAAAAACAAAAAAGATAAGGCTGACATGAAAATATACCTGCTCTAACCATTCCCTCCCTTCTCTTTCTTTTTTCTCCAACGTAGTGAAGAGAATACTTGACCTTAAGCTAATTGCTGCCACTAGTTTTTTAAAATGGTTTTACACACTGCCTTGTAACAGCATGGAGCTTTTTTGTAGATGCAAATAAACAGAATTCATTACAAAAACAATGGGAAAGCAGTAATTAGCCAGATCCACTACCCTAACAGAATGGTGTTGTATGTTAATATATTCAGCACATGAACTACAAACAGCGAGGGGCTGGGCTAAAAATATCATCAAAATTCCTGCTTGAGTTCTACTCTGGATGACAACATCCTGATCGTCTATGTGTTTAAAGACAAAATAGAAATATGTGGTATTAATTATTAGCTTATTTCTGAAATGTCTACTATTTTCTTATGTAGGTGAAGAACAGTTGACACATTTGCATATTTCTTCTTTTGGTCTACATGTAATTTCCCATGTATTTAACGATATTGCTCAGATTTCCTATGAGCTGCACTTTACCTCCTTTATTTTCCTCCCCTGCTGGTCCTCATACATAAATTACAACGCTACCTACAAGAGTTTTTCTGATGTATGTCTGGTAAAGGCTGGGCGCTGTCAGATATTAGCAAAGTAAAGCAGATCATTACCATGACTGCATGAGATCCGTTCTTAAATCTTAATATTCTGCTGGTCTTGAATTTAATTAAAAGGTAGCACTGTAAAAAAGATACTTTTCGCTTTAACATAATAAGGTTAGCACAGGGCTGCCTTAAAAAATGTGTTAGCTGCACTTTGGTTGATTAGTTAGTTCAATGTGATTATGAGTTTTTCAATTATAAAGCTAGTAAAGTTACGTCAAATGACCGGGAGGGTCCTTCTTCAGTCATACGTCATTTTTCTTCTCTTCAGTGCATGGCTGAATAAACGTATTTGAAATGATTGGGGGTTTTTTCGCCTATTTTTTATTAAGTAAACTACAAAAGATCATGTGGTTAATTTAATCGCTTTTATAAGGTTTTACAGTGAATGCATTTGAAAACAGGGCTCAGCGTTTCCCTCATATGCAATTTTATGCAAAGTATGCAATAATGTAACCTGTCTGCTGCGCATGTGATTTCTATTTCAGTGCTGCAACAGAAGTGATATTTACGTTTCAATAAAAATCAGCAACACACAAGCACTTTTAGGTTTATAGTCCACACGGACCAATATGAGCCCCAGATATAATTTATTATTATGCCAATAAATGTGTACTATACAATAACCTGAGATCTTTGCAATCACAAGCACGGAGTTGATGGCTCTCATTTCAATTGCAACCCATCAGAGGATATTAGCACCCACATAATATTATGATGTGGGAGCTACACCCCAGGTCCTATAAAACTATTAGGAGGGTATCATGCTTATGATGCCTGCACCCCAAGGGGTGACAATATCTGTTTATATTTGTGTGTGTGTGTGTACTTGTGTTACTGACATTGTGGGGACATAAACCTGGTTAAACATCATTGTGAGGACCTCCCTCCCTTTGAAGGACAAAAAGCAATTTCCCCCCAAATTGAAATCATTACATTTTAGTGTAAACCAGATTTATTAATATACAATTTACAGTGATATAATTAGTATTTATGGTTGTCTACAGCAAATTAGTGAAAATCAATGTAATACTCTGAAGTGGTGTGTGACAGGAAATGGGCAGAAGAAGGCAGACTGAAATAAGAAAAGGCACGCCTTTATTTAAGCTTTTAACAAAGCCCCAAAACCACAGGAGCTCTTGGAGGAGAACACACAGGGAAACATATCAGACACTGCAAACAGACAAACGTGAGACAAGGCTGTATATACACAGAGGGCTGATTAGACAACAGGTGACAGGTGGGGAACGAGGCACCGCTAAACACAATTAACACGTGAGAATAATCAGGGAAGACTGACAAGAGGAAGTAAAACTAACACAGGCCATGAAAGAAACAAACCTTCAAATTAAAACAGGAAATAACCAAAGGAAATTGAAAATCCACATGATGACAAACACTTAACAGGTATAGGAGAAAGAAGAAGCCAAAGGAAATGTCCTGAAGATGGACACAAGAAGTCTCGCATTAAACAGAGAGAAGAGAAGACAGAGACATACACAGAAAGAGAAGACAGAGGGAGGACGAAATAGGGAAACACTTAAACCTGTACCACAACAACTAAACTGGGACATGAACCAAAACACTGAATTCTAAACTGAAACTCATCGCTAGAATAACCAACACAGGTCAGGGGCGTCACAGGACATAAAGCAGATAATCTGCTAGATTAAAAACAAACAACAATAAAAAAAATGAACAATGAAAAACTCAAAATGCAATGACAACAAAAAGTCAATGACGGGTGGGTGTGCATGTGTGTGCGTGCATATGTGCATGTGTGTGTGAGGCAAAAAGACAAAATGATAAAGCATCAAACAGACAGTGTGTGAAACAATGGAAGAAATTTCTCACATTGTAACTAATATTGGTCATGGCAGAGCTGGTGTCAACATCTGCACATGTGCAAGTATGTCACACACACACACACACACACACACACACACACACACACACACACACACACACACACACACGTCGAGGCATCTAGAGAAAGCCACATGGTTCCAAGCCTATTAAACTGCTCATTAGAGAGCTACTCACAGATGGTGCTGCTCTTTATACCACAGTGGAAATGGCCATAGCAAGCGTTTCACAGTGCCCTATGGCTATAGAGTCACTACTCCACCCCCTACCACCACCAATCCCGAAACCTACTGCAAGATACAGCACAATAGGTATGCATGGTTGCAGGAGTGCATTCATACATATAAAGTGTGTCTCTGTAAAGAGAGTTTGTTATCTTTGACTTCAGTCTTACTGGCGCTTGGCATGTTAATAACACAGCAGTCCTCGCTTTGTTAACCTTGTAGCGAACACATAAGAGGCATGACATCACCCAGGTTTAAGTCTCTTTTTACTGGATTAAAGTTGATATTGGAGCAGATTTTCTCCTTACTTTTAAAATACTCCTTACTCAGGCTCCAGCATTCATTTGTGTTCCTTTGAAGCCAGACATAACTGCTCTTAACTTAAATCCCTGCAGCAGAACCCCATTAGCATTCCTAAAACACGAAGAGGCACTGCATTTTCTGTGAGGAATAACACAACTCTGAAATAAAATGGTAATAGCAGAACACACCGATTGTTTGGCTGGTCTTCGACAGGCACCCTGTCACATGCGCTGACATGCACTCTTTTCTGTTAGTATTACCGCATCTGAACCTGTCACCTTCACACCTGAAATAGCACTTCCAGTTACTATTCTGTAAAAGTACTTAGTCTTATTCTGAAATATTTGCATATGACTGCACAAATCTGACCTATGACATTAGCCATACTTTCCTCTTCAGCTCTCACAAATATTACCTTATATAGCAACATATATATACAGTAATACCATCTAATGGTATTCTAATTTGCAAAAGACCTTTTTCTGGGATGCATTTTTGTTATTTCCAGTACAGAAGAAAAAATCTCTCTCTTCCTTTCTGCAAGGGGCAGGGTCAGCTCTCCCACATGCTGAGGCATCTTACAGCACACATGCACCCACACACACCTAGACCTTTGTGTAGAGTGAAAGGTGACATGCCTGTTGTTCCAAGTCAAAAAAAAAAAAAACCCTAAGAAAAACAACAAGGTCCTCAAAAGGCCTTAAAATTAGGTGAAAACAGCCTCAGGTGAACTCCAAAAGATGGCATATTACACCATGTCATTACTTACTTAACAAAAATTAGGCCAAAATGCCAAAGCAGTGTTTAAAAAAATTAAGTAGATTTTTACCATTTTGACCCACTCTTCTTTACAATTGCTTCAATTCACTGAGGTCTATGTGCACGGCTCTCTTAAGGTCCTGTCATAATCTGGAGCTTTATTGGGTCATTACAACTCTTTGATTCTATTCTTTTTTTCAGCCATTTTTTTTGTAGATTCGCTGCTATGCGTGGGATCATTGTTGCATGACCCAGTTTTGGCCCAGACTTAGCTGTTGGACAGACGGCCTCACATCTGAATCTAGAATACTTGGGTAATTCAAGGGACTTCATGGTCAACTACGAGATGCCCACGTCCTGTGGCTGCAAAAGAAACCATCATCTTTCCAGCACTGTGCTTGCTATGAGGTGTTTTGTACTGCTTTGCTGGTGCTGTGGATCAGGGCCAAACATGTGCACTTTGGTCTTGTCTGTCCAAAGGATGCTGTTCCCGAAGTTCAGAAGTTTAAATATGCTGGGGCATCCACTCGTTGGAAAACTGGGAACTTTCTTGAACCTTACACTTGTGAAAAATCTTTCTTACTTCAGAATAATGGACCTTAAATGTACTAATATATACTGATAATTAACTGCTTTCTTTTTAGTATGACTGCACTACAGTCTTACTATCACATTACATTAGGCTGAAGCTATCAGGACCATCAATATGTGATATAGGTTTAAATTTCTGACTTTACAGCACATCTAAAAAGAGCTATTGATTGGATTTATCTTTGTGCATGTTTATTGGTATCATTCACACAAGATATTTTGGTTATTATATCATCTCTAAATGGCGAGAATAAACATGCTTAAAAAAAGGCTTAATGCATTTTATTTTGATGGTAACCTTCAGAGTCCTCAACAGATCCTTAAGTTGTTATACTCTCGTGGCAGTTAAACTAGATGCTAATACTTGTGAGTAGAAATGTGGTGCCGAAAGGACTTTGACAGAAGGAGAAAAAGAAAAGAGCTGTCAAGGGTCTCTTCAGATCAGGGCTTAGGGGAGAAAATGGGACTAAACATCTTAACCTAGATTATTCCAGAGCCAAACAGCTGGCACCCGGTCTGCTGGCAGATTCCACTAGAATGGACATACGCTCTCATTTATGTCACTGGCTGCTATGTAGAGTTCGCCTGTTGTTTTAGGGTTTGTATTTTGTTTAAATTACATGTTTTGTTTATGATTTTTCTCAGTTAAAGAGCTCTTCTGAAAATATGGTTTTCAGGTGTATTAACTTATCCAAATGAATTGTTTAAAATGCATGAAGAAATGTAAGAAATATAACAGTCATGCCACAAAAAGCAGACAGCCATATGTGACAAACCTAAGCAACAAATTCCGTCAATTTTTCAGGTAGGGCTAACATGTTTGTGCTGGCAAACACCAGGGTTTCCTCTCGCTCTTAAAAAAATCTCCACTATGACCAGGCAGTGACCAGGGGCCAGTGTCAAAAATATGTGGAGGAATAGGTCTGTGGGCTACCCATGGTAGCTCTGCTTTTTATCCTTTTTATATCGGAAGTGAAACCAAGTGTTAAAAAATGAAACATTTTAGCGACTGTTTATACTTTTCACCCTGTTGTTTTAATCTTTGATGGGTTTTTTTTCCCCATCTTTTCCCTTTATATAGTGAGCTTCCCTATTGCTCCGGTTCAAAATTCGACCCATGCATAGCGCCATCCTCTGCTGGTTTTGTACCACAAACAAGCACATCTGTGTAGGCTGCACTCCCATAATCCTTCAATTATGCAAACAGTCACAAACATGGTACCACGAATTCCTCACAAAGGGTGACGCGGTACAATTTTGCAAATTCACAGATTTTATACTTAACGAGGCAAAGGTGTGGAGTTACGCCTAAGCCACTGTAGGGCGTAGGGCATACAGATTTTTAAAAAATTATTATTACAAAACATTCTTTTAATTACATAATTTTGATGAACAGAGATGTTTGAAAAGATGTGTGAGAACCTTCACACTGAAGGTTGTTTCATGACTAGATTATAGATCCATCATTTCTTTTTCGTCGTGTCAGAAATGAGACTTTAAATGTTTTGATGAGACAACAAAGGGCTGATGTATGGTTGTCTGCCCTATGAGAAATTAAATTCAAATTTTGCTGCAGTTCTCCGCTTGAGAGCTCAGCAGTCGACTCTCTCTCTTATTTCATTGCCCCGTATTTTCTTTCAGAGCCCCACCCTCTCTCAACCTGACCCATCTGCTCCCTTTTCTTCGATTGCCAGTTGTTGTTTTTTTTAGTTTTATTTACATTCTGTTCATTTTTCTTCTCCTGTCTCTCTCCATTCTAAAGGATTTTCTATGATTTTTCTGCCCCTTTCTCTGTCTCTCGCTTTCTTAATCAATATATCCATCACCGTCTCTTTCTCCACCTGTCTGTCTCTTTTCCAGTGTGAAAGAAAGGTCTAGAGAGCATTCTCAGCCCTCTGCTCCTCTTGTCTGTCTCCAGAGCAAGCAGCTGTGATGGGGCTTAATGCACTATTGATCCCTGTCATCCTTTAGAATTTACCTGCTGATGCACACATGGCACACCCACACACAAACACCCACCCATAGATACTATGATAATGTTATGTATACTTCAATGCATTTATATAATTGCATGCACCTCTAAGGGCAGAAACATACAAGGATACAGGTTTAAAAAGCCACATGCACACAGAAGTGTCAAAGCACTTGACCCCACAAGTGCTTTGACATGTCACAGCAACAATAGCAGGACAGCATTGCTCTTTAAAGTACATTAGCACAGCCACAGAGCAGAGTGAAGGCTGCTATTGCTTTCCTTTTATCATTTCATTTATTTTTACTCTGTGTTTGCAGCCAGCGGAGAAGTGACTGGCAAAAGCATGAGGGCACATGCTAGCATTAGCAAGCTATATAGCAGCACAGCAGGTACAGTAGACCACATTAAAGGTGGCATTGGTTTGGATTTTTATTACTTTTGGTTATTTGATTCTTGTATGCTGTTTACCGGTGTGAGACTTGTCTTTTTATTCATTTATTTTTTATTAATCACTCCATTTCCATCTTCTAATAGTAAAGATATTGGAAATGGTTTTACCAATATCTTTCCATCAGTACCATCTTGGTTGTCAGTGACTTGTGATTAGCCAATGAGTTTGCAATTTCATACCACAAATAATACATGATTTCGAAACATGGTATGAATTATCTAAAACAGATATTTTAATCAGTATGAGTCAAACTCAGTGACAGAGACCATAAACACATCAGGAAGGTGTTTGCAGCTTTCTCATAAACTTCTACAGGACCAGAAGACTTTAAGCAACCACAGCTAATCTAGTGGCTTTCAAACAGAACACAGCTTTAAGGAACTTTAGCATTAGCTTATTTTTTCTGGCCTGGAGGGTATGTTTATGTTTTTATACTGTCTATGATAAACTCATCAGGAAGGCCAGCTCTGTTCTGGGATGCACCCTGGACCCAGTGCAGGTGGTGGAGAAGGACTCTGGCCAAAATAACATCTCTGATGGACAGTCTCCCACCCCATGCATGTAAATGTTGCTGAACTGCAGAGCTCCTTCAGTGACAGACTGCTGCATCCTAGATGCATGAAGGAGCGTTTCCGCAGGTCCTTCCTCCCTGCAGCTGTCAGACTGTACAATCAGAACTGCTCCCAACAAACACAGATGTTTACATCTGTGCTGTAACTGCAATAAGTTAATTAACCGGTTCGCACTACAACCTGGTTTGCCTCTTATCTGTAGTTATTTTTATTTAATTTAATAACTGTACAGTACTCTCTGTATATAGTAACCATTGTCCTTAATGTAAATATGTAAGAAAAATTGTGTATGTTTCTGTCCTGTGTACTGTTTGTTTGTATATGTGTCTTTTTGGCTGCTGTTACAACCAAATTTCCCCTTGTGGGACAATTAAAGGATTATTCTATTCTATTCTATTCTATTCTATTCTATTCTATTCTATTCTATGATTTCTATCTTAGCTTAACATTGAAGGGGAAAGCAAGGGGCTAGTATAGTAAGATAGTATAGTAAGAAAAACAAATGCACAAGTTGTATTGTAATGCAGACTTTCATATTGTAAAACTTTACTTTCTGAAGGCTTATTGTGACATTTGTTTTCAATCTTTTAGCCTCAAAGGCGACCAAAAAAGTTGATCTTGAAAAAGTACATACCTTTTTTTCCAACTATGGGAAAATTATGTCATTTAGTTGTATTTTTCTATCAGATTAATCTAATCTGATTACATCAGAAATGTTACGGAGATATTTTCATAAAATCTTTATGAGACTGGACAGAATTGGACATTTTGCATCAGGTCTTCAGAAGTATACATGAAATTGACACAAGACACAATTTGTGAGACATCATCTTAAAGTTCTTAAGGAAATATCACACACAAGGACCCAAGACATTTATTGTGTGAAGGGAATTTTCAGTCTTTAATGAAGTTATGCAATCAAACATGCTTTTGTAGCACAAACCATCATTTTTTCCTCAACCTAACTAAAATGTTACCTGAAGCTTACAAAACTGCAAATACTATAAATGAAAATAAATATTTCTGGCAGAGAAATCCTCCCTGTAGCTGTTTTCACTACAAAACAGTGCTGTAGAAATACATTACATTAATAAAGAATACATGAAATCACAAAGATGATTCTATAAACCAGACAATTAGCTTACATCATTTAAAACTCCATCATAGGAACACCTAATGTGCCATATGATCATTTTATATTCATTATAGCTTTGTGCTTAAACTGAAGTGTAACCAATTTAATGCTCCCTCGTAGCTACCTCAGGCTGATAAATTATTTCTCTACACACCCCTGCAGTTAAAAAAAACTATTTATCCATACAGAATGGTATCCATTTGCCTCATATAGTGTATAAAATAAAGGGTTATTGCTTCCAGAAAATATAAAACCTTATGAAATTTGATGTGCATGATATTTACTGTGGTAAGTCCTCCTTGCGTAGGAGGAATAATCACTTGTTTTCTATTCTATTGTATGTTAAACATCTTTGATGGAGGCTGAATGCATAACTCCCAGTTAGGGAATAGGAGGTATATTCATTTTTGTCAGCATGCTGCTGTGCTGGTGAATGTAAGGCAACGCCTGAGGTGCCTATGAGAGATATAGGGTTGTGAATCTAAACTGAACTGCAAGCTACAAGAAAATATAGCAAAATGCCCCAATGTATTTATTTGAATACCCCGGAGCTCACTGTAACATCTTAAAATTATTTGTTTTGCTTGACCAACACATATAGCTGATATAGCGCAGCATCTGGACCAGAAACCACATTAAATTTACTGTTAAATTTATTGTTAACTTTTATTAATAACTTTTCTTATTTTGTAAATGTAGAAAGTGTAGCAAATCGTTAAAAATAAAAAGTTTTGCCATTTTTTAATTCAACTGTTATGTGATCATCAGATTTAAGGCTGATAAATACTATGTTGGTTACGTAGTGGGATTGGGGTGATTTTTTTTATGCTGTTTTAAACCATTGCTGCAATTTTTCTCACAACACGTCACAACATTCATCATTTTTGCTCCCATAACGCTGTGAGTGTGCATTCTTATGTTTAATTAAAATCTAAAAAATAATGAGACTCGTTGTTTTGTTGCACTGTAGCATTATGACGAGGCAGCTAATGCACTCTGTTTGAGTAAAGTGCCTTTTTACACTTACAAGGAGTCTTTGTGTGATTCTAAGACTCTATGGTTAGATTTTTATCTCACATATATTGCATATTCTATCTCTGCTCTATTACAGTTAAATACTTCTAAAATACATTCTTTATTCTTGTCTACATGTAAAATTTTAAAAGGATTTGTTTCTGTATGATTTATTTCTTTATTTCCATTTCTGATTTGAGGGAACTGTGATGGCTGCAGTTACAGCCACACAGTGGTGATATCAGTGTATAATATCAGAGGCTTACACATAACACTGCATTCACATTTGTCCTTCTTTAAATATAAGGTTTAATTTACAGGACAATAAATAACTGGTTTTGGTTTAGAATTAATTCACATACTCACATAACACTGTACTCTAAAATAAGTGCACACATTTTAGTTTACAGTGTTATGTATGATTTAATCTTTTTGTTTTCTGAGTTACCTTAGTTGCAGCTGCTCCAGTCCATAATTGAGGAGCTAAGAGGTGGAAAAGGGGCGGAGCAAGCCTAGATGGAAAACTGCAAATTGGCTCATTCCATAACTCGGGATCATGGGGTAGAATTAGAGTTCGTTATATTAGTTTCATCTGGGTTTTTTGTGTTTTACCCCTTTTTGTGTTTTTGTGGGCTGATCAGCCATTATTTAAGTTTTCCCTTTGTCTTGTTCAGGTAGGTCAGTTTTTTTGAGTTATCAGTATTGTTTGTTTTTAACTTTGAGTAGAGCTCGGTTGTTTTGGCCTCTTTTATGGGCCCAAGAGTTTGATTTTTTTTTGTATGATTTAACCAACTATGTTTTTGGATTAAATAAAAAAATAACTTTTTTTGGACTTTAACCTGTGCCTGAGTTTCCTTCGCTGCTCGATCCATCACAGGAACTTAAATATTAAAAACCCTTAATAATCGTAATTATTTTCTTGTTGTGTTTTGGCATTGAATACAGAACACAACTAATGCAATTAATACTGGCTCCATGTGACTGTGTTCCAGTAATCGACATCAGTGGGTCAACGGGTAACAGAAATTGGTTGCTAGTGCCTTTATTAGTGTTTGCTATGGGAAAGACTTCTCATTGAGGCATCATATTGAAACAATGCACTAAGGATGCCTTCTATCATTCTACCTTTGAACCATGTTACTTTTTATTATTTATAATGAAATAATTCATCTTGTGCATTGGCAGAAGAAAAAAAAATTGAACTTGCTCTTTGCAATTATACCACATTGATGGACCCCAACCCCGTGTTTAAAAAAAAAAGCATGAAATTCAGTCATACATGCATGTGAATATCTGTCTGGTCATGTGATAATTGGTTAAATTATGTACCATCTACACTCTCAGTATGTCTGCTTTTCATTCTCTGTCCGATGAATGACGCTTAGTCATTATCCGCAGAGATGCGTATACAGTCTGTTCCTCCCTTTGACTCAGTGAATTAATGGCTGCTGAGAGTGTAGCAGCAAAGCTCTGGGATCAATACATCAGGCCAATAGAAGACCCCCTCCCTCCCACCCCATGTTTGTGCTTCAAAGTGTGTGAATATTTATTTGTCCCATCCTCTGCGTTTGTGTGTCTGCACTTATGTCTCTGGTCTGTAAATTTATGGGTGTGCTTGGATATCGCTGCATATCTGTGGTTTTGCGAGCCTATTGCAGGTCGAGATTGTTGACACACACAAATCAAAAGCCTTGACTTCTCCTAATGCCTCCTTTCCCTCGTCAGCGTCTTCCAGGCAGTGACTGCAAATCATTACCTCTCTGTTTTTCTGCCCTCTCCTCTGCTGTTCGCCCTATTCTGCATTGCCAAAGTGCTGCTGCAGCAGTATGTGGGATTAATTAGTAAACACAAAGTGCTAAGTGGAAAATCTTTGCAACAACAGGAATAGTTTGGTTACAATGATTGATGGAGAAGAGGAAACCCACAAGACGGTTCCTTGTTAATGAACTTCAGAGATGACGCTGGGGGTGGATCGCCGAGCAAAAGATTTAATATTTTCCACTGAAAACACACTGGGGACCTGTTCATGACTACTGTTTATGGTTAGCAGAGCATTTAAAACCCACCAAAAAACAGGAGTCTAAGAAGAGCAAAACTTTTAAAATTCTAAAACAAAACTTTGCATTGAGTTCGCTTGGATAGACCATTAACTCCTTGCGGAAGAAATCTTTCATGATTTTACTATGGCTATGCATCGCATGTTTTCTGATGAGTAAATATGCAGCCATATTTACTCATCAAAAAAACAATTAACATTAAAAATGTTCGATAGACCCACAAATTTACCTAAGGCAAGCAAAACTGTTTTCCAAGGGTCACAGGCAAAACACAATGTATTATACAACCCTCTTGTTTTATAATGTGAGCTCAGGTAATAAAATTCTCGGCTTATTGATTTATCTACAGCAGCCACAAAAGAAAGATGCAAGCAAACAAAATCCGTGGGGGACTTTTAAAGGTTTGAGAGAAATGTGTTCAGCTGAGAATGAACTAAATTTTTATCCATGAGAAATGGACCTTTGGTTTCACACATTAGTCTCATGTTTGATCGGATGTTACCACTAGAGTCTAAGTTCCATTTCTGTGGTTTACAGTTAAATGTCTCAACAGTCACTGTAACAATTTGCTTAAAACATCATTGATCTTTTTACTTTTCATGTTGTACTTTAAATTATCTATAGCCAAATGTCTACAGCACTGAGCCCATAATCTTCAATTATACACATTTACACCCTATACAGAAGAACTCTCTGTCATGTGTAACTTGCATTTATAGGGAATTCTGACTATGACTACTTCATAGGAGTCAACATGTGTTTTTGTGGGGTTTTTTAATCATTGTGGGGTAACACATTACTGTGGTAAATCCGGTATTTACATCACAGTTTGATTTGCGTCATTACTTGCGCATAAAATATCTTCAATTATCTGAAGGATGGGCTGATAGAAAGAAAAAACATTCAGCATGATGGTTTTTATTTATTTATTTATTTATATATATATATTTTTACCACATTTGCAACAATCAGGTGATTTGACATTAAGTACATGGAATTGGGAAACTGGTGGATGGTCTACAACTTTTGAGGAGTGGAGATGCGAACATAACTTTATATTTATTGCATAAAAGGACAATGGCATGATGGTGTGTCCCGGACAGAAACAACTGCAGTGTGCAGCTAACAAAACGTGGGCTCATTGGAAGCATCTGCACAGACCGCAAGCTAAGTAAAAGCTAGAAAAGAACCCACAGTGATGGTACAGTAAAGTTGAGTGCATGCCAACGCCAGCCCTGATCTTCAGCAGGTAACAAAGGCAGGGATGTGCATTCAGGCTTGTAACGCTGTAACCTCAAATTTGACCTGAACATTTTTCTACAGTAGCGTCACAGTGCCAATCTCATCGAAATTTCTTTGTTGGTTTAAAACTTTGCTTTGTGTTGTCAGCTTGTTTTTTAATGCAAAGACTAATAGAAAGATTACATGTCTGTCCTCATTAGGATAGGGATTTGTGTCCGTGTGTGGGACTGTGACCTGACATTTATATGGTTATCTGGTAATCCTGTAAGTCATATGTATCAGGACTTGTTACAGAGTAACACAATAGTAACTTTAAAAGCAGTGTAACAAATAAATTTCTCCAGGGAGTAATTATGTAACCTAATACAATACTTTAAAAAGAATAGAAACGGATAATGTGCGATTAGCTACTTTTTTGAGTAACAAGCGCAATATTGTCAATACATTCGAAAAAAGATTCATTTAGATTTTCATGGGATTTGATTATATTTTACACATTTTATTATCATTTGTAATTCTTTGAAATATCATAGCATCACAAGCCACTTGGCTTTGAGTTCTTGGCTCAAGAGCTGAGTTCATGCACCAAACGAGCAGTAGCCAGTTGATAATTTAGACTTTGTTTTATTTTATTTATTTATTTATTTTTGTTTTATCTGAGCACATACGTGTGTGTATTTACATATATATTCGTATTTGTAAATGCAAGTATGTGTACTTTTGTATATATTGTTTTTTTCTGTATATGTCTGAAATAAAGATACAATACAATACAATACAATACAATAACAATCACAACCACCACTACCAACTCTCTATTTACTTTGTTGGACAATCTAAATTACACAAGTATTTATCTATTTCAGCTTAGACAATTAATCAATACTATATTTGAAAAAACTAAAGAACAAAGCTATGAGTTTTTTAATCTAGAGGGTGTATAAATTCTTCAAGCTGAGCTCACTTATATTTATTCATGACGCCTATCTTGTCAACACCATCTTCAAGAAATGCAACCAGATTGAGTAGAGTAAGAGAAGAACAGCCTCTGCAGATACTGAACCTAATAAAACCCTATAATTACTAAATGTGAGCACATTAGCTGTGTTATTGTTAGCATGCTAGCAAGCTAACATTAGAATCTGACTTTAAGGCGCCATTTCTATATCTCACTTTCTCAAAGCCACTACAATGGGGTTGGACGCGTTTAATTCATAGTTTTAATTTTGGCAAGTTCCCCCTTATGACATGAAATTTTCTTTCATGAAAATTTGTTAAATGCCTGTAATGTGTCACTCCTGGGCTCCAGATAGCAAAAAATACATTACTGAATGATTAAATTTATCAGTCAGCTGTTGTCACTAATTCAGCCAGTTGACAATACTTGTTTGACTTTTTATGATTACTGTTTCCACTGTTTTCCAGCTAACATTTAAGCAATAGGTGATATATATAAATATATATATATAAATACAGCGCATGCGTCCCCCTAAATCTTTTGGTTTATATGTCATTTGTATATTAATGTTGTGCCATACTATGTAAAAATTAAAGAAACATCAGGTATCTCACACATTTGGGTCCATAATAAAAAATCAATGCTTGTACAGTGGAGACACACCCACAGTTGTTCTAATATAAATATATATTGAAATGCTAGAGATATGACTCAGAGGATTAAGAGGGAGGTTCAGTATTTTCTCATGCGGCTCCTTAGTTGTTCCAGTGCATGGAGAAGGGATATCCTTGTACACAAGCATACTGGCAAACACACAAGTATTTGAATGTGAGGTGCAAGTGTGTTTACATTTCCACTTTCCAAGTGTTTGTGCACTGCTGCTCTGTGTAGCTTCCCAGTGATGAGGGAGTGACGGAAAATGCTACTGAGCACGTGCAGTAGTGTTTACTCTCTTCCTGTGCTTACTATCTCACTCCTATAGATACACAAACAGATGCATCCCAGAAGGGAGTTGGGATGCTTGGATAAATACGGCTTCTTAAACATGCACAAAAGTAATTAATGCACACAAATGCACACAAGCGCCTCTGCCCGCTGCCTGGTAGAGCGCTCGGGTTCCAGCTACAATGGGCTTGTTTGTTTGATTTCCACTGCAGATTAAATCAAGTTCAAATGCTAAGAGGTGCTGATTGTTTAACTGCACACATGTTCAAACACAGGGGAGAGGAAATGTGTGTAATTATCCATACACACATAATTGCACACAAAGGCAAACACATATTTTATATGGTCCGTGAACACGAACTGCTATTAAGCACGGCTGCCATGAGGGGGGCTTTTGTCTGAAAGACTGAATAATTAGGAGCCGTTCAAATTTCAGAAGAATCATATAGAAAATGAATAAAACTAAAAATGCAGTGTGACCCGACGTCCCGAAGATCACGATCATCCAACAGTGAATTTTAGCCTTGCCTTTTGCGCACAGAGATTTCTCCAGATTTCTCTGAATATACTGATATTATGTACTGCAGATGATGAGTTATTCAAAGTCTTCAAATTTTATGTTGGGGAACATTATTTTCAAATTGTTCCAAATTTACGTGCAGGTTGGTGTACCTCCGTCCATCTTTTCGTCTGCCTTTCTAAGATGCTCTAACCTAATAACTGGATTATGTTCCTGTAACTGTTTCCTTTAGCATCACTTACTTTTTTTCAGCCTTTTGTTGCCTACTTTTTTCGAGACCCGTCTTAACGAAATAGAAAAATGTCTCAGTTTAAAAATCTGATGTTCTGTTGTAAATGGCTGTAAATTGGGTTGAGGTTATCAGGTTTGCAAATCATTGCATTCTGTTTTTATTTATAACTATACAGCTTCCAAAAATAGGTTATAAATAAGTGTTCGTATTTATCTGGTCAATAATTTTGGCTTGCTGCTATGGTTTCACTTGTATACACACATTTGGTACTCTGTTACATCCCAGAATGCAAAGCATACCTGGGAAGATGTTTAGTTCAAACACACAGCATAGAACTACCTGTTAGTTGGGCCAGATCAAGGTTGGATCATGCACCAGAAATGAGCCACTCTGGACTTCATTTGGAAGCACCTCCTCCAGAGGGACTTGGTGTGGTTGTTCGGATCTGCACGCAAGATTACCGTATTCACATCTGCACCTGAGTTCAACTTAAACAGACTTCTAGTTCAACTGTCCAGTTCAAATATGTATTTTAGAGATTAATAAAAATAATAAGCCCAATTCCTGCATATGTTTAATGGAGGCTTCAAGTTTTCAAAGTGGTTGTGATGGCACAAAATGCAAGTGACACTGGAAATATTGGTATCAATCCAGTATGGGTGAAGTCAATACCAAGATTGATCTTCATTACTCATTAGATGAATCATCATCAATTTATTCTAATTCTGAACACATTTTATAGACCGCATAATTACACCTTTCAGTTTTTCACATATTTTGAAACTTGGAATGTTAATGTATCAGTCTCTAAAGCTCTTTGGGTGAACTTCTGTTGTTTAAATATACTATGGGTTATAAATAAAATAGACACAAAATGTTCAGACCTTTGATAGTGCATATATAGGTGTATTTTTTAATTTCATTCAAAAAATCCCATTAATTTAACATAATTCAGTGGACCTGAGCTTAGATGACATCGATCCAATCGTGCAAGTATCGATCCGATATAAATACCAGGGCTAATGTCGATATTATCGATCTACCCCCTGCTAAAGTTTATTCAGTCTTAACAGAAAATCTAATAGAAATGAATTGAAAGGGTTAAAGGAAGTTTCTATTTTCTGTGTACTTACAGGAACTGTTTAGCTACTTTTGATTAGTTGTGTTTGCCAGAGTGTGTCCTTCTCTAAGCACAATATGTGACAATCCACAAACACTTGTCTCAGCTTGTGTGTGTGCTTACATGAGTCTGTGTGTGTGGGTTGAGGAGACTGTGTCTCACTGTGTTTGTGTTTGCATGCTGTTTTACTGACCTGTGGGTGACTTGGGTCTAGGCCACGGTGACACCGCATTGATGTCCCAGTTGGGAGTTCCTGTCCTCCCCTCTGGTATCACCCACTGTTGATGTTACGGTGACCCTCACCTCACCACCTCTGTCATCTCTTTCATCCACACCTTGTTACCCAACCCCTACTAGTTTCCCCTCTTTTTATTGCCTTTACTTGTTTTAACCCACCTTGTTATCTTTGAACATCTGTCTTTCCCCCCTTCTCTTCTAATTACTCCCTCTTTTTGATTTCATCCCTTTCCCCCCTCTCTCCCTCCCTCCACTGAGGATGGCTGCAGTTCATTTCTCTGATAAACTTTACCCTTTCTCTCTTTCATCTCCTACCTTTGCCAAGTAAAAGACAAACAGAGCTGAACTGAGGGAGCCAGTTCGAATTTACAAGCAGACACAAATATTTTTTGCCGTAAATGTTTACTCAGGCGCTGGCAGGCTCTGATGGACTGACCTCATCAGGCTCTCTCTCTCTCTCGAGCGCAGGCACACACACCTTATACAGTCACCACTTTTAATATGTCCTCGGTTAGTTTTTGCAGCATCTGTTCTGTGTAAACATGGGTCACGTAATCCAATTATATGTAATATGTTATATGACTACGCTTGAGTAACAGCTCCGCCCATGCACACACAACCACCAACCATGTTTTCTAACAGCACATGGGTCTAGAGCAGTCATGGTTCATTGTTATGGACACACAAGCTGTGGCGCACTCACTGAACCAGAAAAACAACTGGCTCTGACTTCCCGCTGGCTTCCTCTGTAGTGGGGCAGGCCCCTAACACTTCTACTTTCTCCCTAACGTACGCACATATACACAGAGACAATGCAAGGATGACAAGCCCCAGTGTACTCCCGCCATCCTGTTTTCTAGCCGGAGCTTATTTTGGTCGTGTGCCGGATCCGTATTTGACAGGAAGGAGTTGCCTCTGCTTTTGTGTGTGTTTGCCTGAGTGTCTGTGTGGAGCATGAGGGAAATTCAGAGGAAAATTCCTGTCTGTCATAATATCAACAAGTCCATATTTGGGACTTGGCTCAGTGTAAATACACCCCATATGGAAAAGATATATGTAAATCTTATAAAGTTTGCATCTGTCTTGTGTGAAACTTGTATGAAAAGAACACAAGAGTGAAAACAGATATAAGATCCCTTGAAAAATTATATAAATGAAACTTGTATGTTTTGGATACTTACTAAAACAATGTATGAAAGTGGCCACTTTCATGAGTAAATCATATAAGCCTTATATAATTCACTATATGAAGTAGGTCAAATCTGATGCAAGTCTTTTTTCTATTTCTTTTCCATATGGGACATATCAGTATAATTCATTTTCCAGCACTGTTTTTCTACTTATAGTGTTCAGGAAGGTTCCAAGATATTGTATAATAAAAGTCACAGAGACGTCGTCATTCTTGTACACTTGTTTGCCACCAATGCAGTGCTGGTGCCATTGCTCAGTCTAGAACTACTTCCATGCATTTCCACCCGAAGAAGACTGCTGGGGACAAAAAGGCAGAATCAATATTGCACAACAAAACTACAGGGTCCATACAGTAGCTGGAGTCTCTGACACCAGTGGCTTTAGAAAATGCTGGTGCAAAAAACTAAAAGGTGACTTGCAGCTTCACAGATTATTTTGGAAATTAGCCCCGACTTAAACTTCACAAGCATGAAGATGCAAAGATGTGGTTGAACTGTTGAAAAGCAAAAATGGAGAGCTGGCACTGGTCTATATAAATGTTTGTGATTATTTAAAATGGATAATGGTATATTAATTAACATAAGCACTTACATTCCTCATGTTAATATGCCCAGATTTAGCCACACAGGCTAATTTTCTTCTGCTGTCCCAGGCAATTTGAGGGCTTTGGTTAATTAATCAACTAATCCAAACATACTGAGTTATTTGAACACAATAAAACACATACCAGAATAACACATCACTTTTTTCAGTTACTTTAATTGTAAAACTGTAATTTTAAAACTGTGTATACTGTATATTCTGTGTATTTATTATCTCACTCTTATTGCCTGTTCTTATTGCCCTTATCTTTAATGTTATGCTGCTCTGTTGTATGTTAATTGCCCCTTGGGATAAATAAAGTCTTTCTGATTCTGATATTAAAGATCAAACTTATATAAACTTTTCACTCTTTTCAGTCTCTATGTGTTTTTATACCACTCTGTGTCCTGTCTCCCTCCCCTCTTCTCCAATCGGATGGCTGTGCCTCCCTGAGCATGGTTCTGAGATTTCTTCCGGTTAAAAAGGAGTTTTCCTTTCCAGCAAGTCACCAAGTGCTTTCTTATAGGGGTTTGTCTGATTGTTTGGGGTTTTCTCTGTATCATTGCAGAATCTTTGCTTTATAATACAAATCTCCATGAGACAACTGTTTCTGTCACTTGGGGCTATGTAAATAAAATTGAATTGAATTGAAACTTCTTTCAGTGACTCTACTCGACTCTACTGTGTCCATTCTTTGAAAACGGTACATGTGTAACATATAACACTGCACTGAGCTATTGCTCAAACTGGACCTCCTAGTGTGTTCTTCTCAAGCAGTCACAGTCCTGGTACACGGTAGCTCTTGAACCAAATCATTAAAAACTGATTTGGGTGAAATAAGCCTTAAAAACAAAACCTATCTGGTGATCTTCCTAATTTTAAAAGCAGGAATATCCACACTCATTGTAATATCGAGTTACTGTCTTCTTTAAACACCCTGGCTTTTTATATACTTACAGTTATTGAGGGAATCTCTAAATAATTTCAATTCAAGGTGCTTGAGATTGTAAGGTAAAGACAAGTGGAGGAGTTTAAGTATCTCAGGGTTTTGTTCACGAGTGACGGGAGAAGGGAGCGGGAGATCGACAGACGGATTGGTGCGGTGGCCGCAATGATGCGGATGCTGTACCGGTCTGTTTTAGTGAAGAGAGAGCTGAGTGTAAAAGCGAAGCTCTTAATTTACCGGTCGATCTATGTCCCTATTCTCACCTATGGTCACGAGCTGTGGGTAGTCACCGAAAGAACGAGATCGCAGATACAAGCGGCGGAAATTGGCTTCCTCTGAAGGGTGGCTGGCCTCTCCCTTAGAGATAGGGATAAGGGGAAGAAACAGGATGGATGGATGGATGGTAAAGAATATACAATAATACAGAGAAAACCCCAACAATCAGATGACTCCTTATGAGCATTTGGCAACAGTGATAAGGATAAACTCCCGTTTAACAGGAAGAAACCTCTGGCAGAGCCAGGCTGAGGAAGGGACAGCCATCTACAGCAATTGGCTGGGGATGGCGGTGGGACACAGCCGAATATTGTAAAATATCAATTTGCACCCCCATTTATGTCTCGGATAGCAAAGCCGGATACTCCAATTCAAAACCGTCCACGAGGCAGCTTGTACTTCTTCCATGGCTGCTACTCCTATTGTTCAAGCAGCTGTTACAACAGTGCCCACTACAACTAAAATAACTACTAGCGGGATAATTACTATTAGCTAACAAGTTATCTGACTGCATCAACAGACACAGCTAAAATCATGCTGGTTCCTGTGCCTGCGGCTGTTGCTGTGTTTGCATAGAGTGAATTAAAAATGACTAATACACATACAAAAAGCCTTCTGTCTTTTAACATGACTCAGCATTCAGTCAATGTTGAGAATGATTCATTCACAGAGCGCAATGGTCTGTGTTTGTTTGATGCCCTTTCTACTGAGCTTCTCTTAGTCACTATGTTTAATTAGCAGAGGGAGCTCTGAATAGATAGAAGAGTTTATGTAAGAAATACAGCATCTTGACCGCCTACAGTTTGTCACAAAGTGAGGCTGCACACCAGAATGCTCCATCCCTCTTCATTAAGACTAAGTAGATTTGCTATAATTTCCCAAATTCAATTATGGGTATACTTCAGCCTAAAATTGAAATCCAAACAGTCTCTTAAACAGGACTAAGTGGGAGCTTTGTCTAAAAGAAGCTGGTGTCACCACGATGACTCCTTCAATAATACACTTTGATGCAAAGTAAAAGAGATGGGGCTTATTAAAGTTTGCTAATGTAAACTATATGCATCTTTACCTCACTACAGGAGGTTACAGAGGCTTTAGAGATGAAATTTGACATTTCGAATTGGAATTTAGATAAAAGTGATCCCACACCTATGTTTGTCTGGTAAATTTGAGCCTGGTTTAGCTTAGCTTAGAATAAATACTGGAAGGGAGGGGAAACACCTTGCCAGTTTTTAATGATAAGCTAAGCTAAGCTAAAGAGCTACTGGTTTTAGCTTCATATTAGGAGAAGTATCATTTTTTTCATCACACTCTAGGCAAGAAAGTGTGTTTCACAAACAAATAAACAAATTAATATGGTTTTAATTTTTATTCTGTGTATATTTATCCATTTTAATGAGCGCTGGCAGGCAGTATCTAGCGTGAATGCTCATCACAGTCTCCACAGCTGCTGTAGCACATAACCATTCAGGGGGAAATGCTAGCGTGATATACACTTGGGCTTAGTTGCTCCATGGTTGGGCAGTCAGCAGTGTGGTGACCTCACACCATGCTCCATTTCCTGTTTGCCCCAGAGCCTGTTTCTGTATTGGGGGTAATCTATAGTAGTCATGCATGCATTTAAAATACAGATTTTCTCCTGTGTCTAGCATACTCTTTTTGCTAGTGTCAAATCCTGATGCTCTCCTAAAGCTACGTACACTTTGGCCATCTTTTGGTATCAGAATTTTGACACTCCAGATTATGAAAGTCATACTCTTAAATTTGAAATCAGAATTCTTATTATGGATCCTTTGAATCATATTAAAACGCGCAGGCTAAGTATAATTTTTCAACATGCAGGAATGATCTTCATGTCATCAAACTGAGGGTTTTCTAACTAACCACCCATCCTTGAGATTTTGATAGCGGTGTAACTAATATTGGCATGTCTTGGGCATCAAGGCACTAACACTAAAGGACAGTTTATGCATTTGCTATATCTGTGAATTTGCTGATTTCTTGATGGTTCGTCTGTAAGATTGCAATAAGCAGTTAGCCTATGATGAGCTAATTAGCGACCAGGGTTAGCTCTGTATTAATGATATGCATATAATTTAGTATCGCTATTAGACAATTCATTCATAGTTTTAGAATAACAAATACAAAGTGATAGAGGTGTAACGATTTTGAGCTTTATAAAGATATATTTTTTTATTTGAGTATATATTGACACATAAGCCCTTTTTCCAATAGTAGTCTACCTGCTGGGAACGTCTTGGCACGGTTTGCAATGGTTTTCCATTGGGTCATAGTACCTGGTAGAAGACACTATGTTAGTACCTGCTTGGCTGAGAATCTGAGTGATTCGAGCAAGTACTAAAATGTGATGTCACCACACTGCATGCCACCAATCGGCTGGCCAATAGTGTCTCTCATGTCATGAGAGCGTCTTGTTCACTAAAATCAAAACCGCCATGGTGGGAGACTGTTAGTCATCATCATCATCTGACAGTGATTTGGGACATAAACAGAAAAAATTGAATTTTTGAAGATATGAAATGAAGAGAGGCAACCAGCCTTTCACAAGAATCCAAGTGCACCATAAAATACTTAACATATTCATTTCCCTCCTGTCTTCCTTAATCTAAGTGATGTTTCGGATGACTAACGAATGACAGGGTAATTAGTTTTTAAATTGCTATACTTTCCAGCCTTAATGTGTTTGTGTGTATTGTGTATATTCCTTATGAGTCTGTATTTGATCTCCATCACACTGCAAGTGCCATCATAGCTCAAATGGCTGACGTTCCTTGGGACTTTCTGGAGCCCACAATATTGTCTCAGCTCATTGTTCAGTACATGCCCACCCACCTTATGCACACGCACTCATGTTTAGCTTGTTCCCATTAGTCTTTTGTTAACCTTCTGAGTTATCAGAGACCCTTCTTTAAACACCTAGTCTAACACTTATATAAATGGTCTATGAACACTTACAATCGCAAACTCACAAAGTTAAAGCCTAGGAACATGGGGTGTCATGCACAGAGCACTAATGAAGTCAGTATTTTCTGGTGTCACATCCCAAACTTCCCTATGCTAAAGAAAGATAAAAAAAAAAAACCCCACCAATTTGTTTCAAGGTCTTCAGCTTGCCTTGGAGAGGCGCCTTACAGATTGTAACCATGGATAAAAGTTTGAATGGTTTTGCTTCTTTCATGTTTTTTTTTTTTTTTTTTTTTTACCAATGCCGTCAGCACCATTTATGTCAACTTCTTCAAGGAAAAAGTGAATGGAATGCAGCTTTGAATGGCCCTGAAGGTTTAACTTTAGCAACACAATTTGGATAAACGAATAAAGTTATCAAACATACTTTCACCTTTTTTCTTGGTGTTTTATTTCTTTCTGTTAGCAAAGAAGAATACACTTTTGGAGACAAGGACAAGTTCAAGTCTAGAAAAATCAAAGTGATAATGCATTTACATTGCATTATTTTCATTTTTTCTATAGAAGATTAAATTTTTTGACAAATAAGTAAAACAAAGTTTACATGAACACATGTTTAACTCCACAATAAATGCTGAGAATGTTTAACTTTACTTATTGCAAGATTTCACAAGGCCCACTGATTTCTCACCATTTGATCTTGAAAAAATAACAATGAATTTCCATTGTACAGCTACACCAATATTTCACAACTAGAGACAGTGGGTACCAAAAAGTACCAAGTGAACTGCTGGGTAACCTAAATTTGAAAACTGAACACATGATTCAGACCAACCAAGATATAAAAAGGTACTGAAGAGACTCATCTCGGCCTACCCAAGACCAAAGATCGTATTTATTGTAGATGTTTTATGGTCACATTGAGGAACATTATTCTGAAATGTGTAGTTATGGGTTTTATTACACATTGGTGACCTCTACCAATCTTTTCTTCTGAAAAGGTTTAAGATGTTCTTTTTATTCCCAGTAATGTTATTGACCTGTTGCCAACTAATCTAATTAGTTGCAAAATCTTCCTCTAGCTGTCTCTTTTTGGTGTCACTTATTCTTCCAGCCTTTTATTAACCCCCAACCCAACTGCTTTGAGATGTACAGAGCACTTGTGGATGACTGTGTGGAGGGGTCTGCTTTTGAATATGAGTGAGTTAAGAGAAGGGAATATGGCTATATGGTGATCTGGGGTATGATCTGTGTCTGTCCTTGGACAAGATGTTGATGTAGGGCAGGAATACGAGTACTTGGGCGTCCACATCGACAATGTGGTGAATATAGGCTTTTATAGATCCCACCCAACCAATGCGCTGTGACACACCAAAAAAAGACAAAAAAAACAGAGGAATAAAACAATGAATGTGAGATGGTAACATGGTAGGCAGATTGATAGGAACAAAAGGCCACACCTACATGTCTCAAAAGATGCTTTGCCAGTGTTCCAATGCCAGACACCACAAATCCCCAGAGGTGCCTTGTCTACAGGGTCAGAGCTGTTTTGCTGGCATGATTTGGACCTAAATAATTTTAAAAAGTTGGTTTTAACGTTGTTGCTGATCAGTGAATGTTATGTTGACAGCATTTAAGATGCTTTAACAAAGTGTGTGCACAAGATACCATGATATGTCCATTGTCGTCACTTATCTTTCAATCAAAATGAGTCACGAGAGAAGCGGGAACAGCAAATAAAACTGTACAGTACACTGACTTCCACAAATAGTACACTCACAGTTCTCTGTGATTAAAGAGGAAAGGTGCTGTTGAAAATGAAAAGCCAAAATTTCTTCTTTTAGAACTAACACGAGTTTCACAATAACAGCCCTGCGCATTCAGCTTACTAATCAAGAGGCTCTGGCGGAGTGAAAGCGGTGCATTAAAAATAGCTGCTGCTTTTGTTGAAGTGTCCTTGTACAAAAAAAAAATATTAAGCTGCAAGTGGAATTGGCTTGATATTAAAAAATGCTCTCTTGTTTTGAAGTAAATAAGAAAAAAAAACCTAATGAAAACAGAACTAACCAACTTTTGGGTTTAGGCCTGACTGCAAAGTAATATTCTTTTGACTTGCCCACGGCTGCCCTCAAAGCCTGTTTAGCCCTCGGTAATGTTTGGCAGGGAGGTGGCAGCTTTACTGGAATACAGGTCTTGTGTAACTATTGGCCTTTCCTCTGTTGACGTGTTCTGGGATAAGGCAGTATTTTCCTCACCAGGCAAACATGTGGGCTAAAGGTGGGAGGTCAACAGCACGGAAGTGATAAGAAAAGTGAGGCAGAATTAAAAAATGTGCAGTATGTTGAAAGTTTGGGACTTTGATCAGATAATCCACCTGTTTGGGTTTTGTTTGTTTGTTTGTGTGTGTGTTTTAATCATAGAACAAAAAGATTAGTATTTAATCATACATTTGATTTTTGATTATGAGTTTTGAAAAACCCATTCACATTTTACGTGCTGAATACATTGCAAAACTAAACACACAGGCCTCTGCATCTGGTGCTGGCTAGCATTGATCCAATCACTGGTTCAGACACAGAGAAAGTCCCACGGGGTCGCTATAGCAACTGGAGCCAAAATAAAGCAGCCGTCGAGACAGCAGCGGCAGCTTCAGCTGGCACACACACGCCCCGACGCACAACCCCCCTCTGGCCTGGCACCTAGAAACAGACACAAAATGAGCTCTATATTAGACTGCGGAGGGAGAGAGCCGAGAGAGAAACGTCGAGACGGAGCGGCAGAGGAGGGGAAGAGTGTGTCCTCGAATAACCCCTGTTAGCTCAGCTTGCTGTTCCAAAGAGGACACATTTAGCAGCATCTCTGTCTCTTTTTCTTACACATGCACAGATACACAGCTCAGGTATGGCTCGCACTTACAGGTTTGGCTAGCTTTTCTTAATATAGTTCCACTGACTCATTTGCTCACTACATAGCGTGCATGTGTTGTCCATGCCAAGGGGCACACAGGCCAGCTGTTCATACTGATGCACTGTGAAGACTGAAACCCCCCCCCCCCCTTGTCTTCCCCCTCCTCCTCTGGGCCTCTGCTACAGTGTTCCAGGAGCTCACAGAGAGGCTCAGCATTACCAAGCTGGCACCCCAAACGCCTGCAGAGATGACCAGTCCTTTGGTGAGCAGAAGCCACAAAGGGATAGTAGTGGCAGGCCAGTGTGATTACATTTGTGGGTCTAATAGCAGAAGCCAAAGTACTTTCTTTTTTTCTTATGTCATTTACATTACAAGTTACCACGGTTATGCCGCTAACATATATATTTAGCTAGACTAATACTACTACTTACCTTTGTGTATCATAAAGACTAAAAGCAGGTAAACAGAAGGTTCAGGTTGATATAATACGTGACTAATTGTGCCAGCAATATGGCTCAGAGGAATTTCTAATATTTTTCCTATGACAGGAGAAATTTATGCCACAGAGAAATTAGCTGAACTAATTTTGAATAAGATATACAGATATTAGCATTCAGTTTGGCAGTTGTAGGGCATTTTCAGATCTAAAGTTTGCTTACTGTGGTCCGAATCAGTTGATGACTTTTCTCCATGATTTGGTTTCTTTTTACACAGAGGGAAATCCAAGTGAACTTTGAGTGAACCAAAAGACACCACTACAAACCACGTGAGTATATTCAGTCTGCTTACTGGCCAGATGTGTCTGCTGCGGGAGCAACAAAAGTAAATACAGGAAGAAGGTGCTGTGTTCTGGACTATTTGGGAACATGGAGAATTTACGTTAATTGCTAGGTGCTAACCGGTACAGGCCTTTGCGCATCTATGGTACCTTACCACTTCCCAGAATACAAAGCATTGATATGGGAATTTATTTGCTCAAAATTGCAACGTAGACTTTGTAGTTGGTTTAGATCGAGGTCAGATCTTGTTCATACCATAAACGAAATACACTGGACAGCCAGACCAATACCACCTCCTTCAAATGGGTTTTTGTGCAGTTTTTTGGTCCACATCCGAGAACCATTACTATGTTCACATCTGCACAAATGAACTGCACCAAGAAAGAAATGAGTTTGATTCAAATGGACTAAACGCTGCGGGTGTGAAAACACCATTACTGAATTTGGTGACAAGCTCCTCAGTTTTTAGTTCTGTTCTTTAGTTCTGTGTTCTTTTTCTTTGATCTTCACAAGCTCTATTACAACGACCAAATCACCAAAATAGCGATATTCTACGTTATTACAGCACCAGTGTTGCATATTTTGTTATATTATCAATATTTATTGTAACCCACCAGTTTCTCTGATAATGTCTGCAATTGAAGTAGGCGGCACTCAATGAATGCATTTGACAAAAGTATCAAATTCCGTGTCAAACACCCTTTCTTACATGACCACGCACAAACCCTGAAGCAGCTAAACAAAGAAAGTTGATAACCACCATTGTGATATTGCTAATGTGTATCATGTGTAACCTTTAAACCTAGATTGTACGGACACTGTGGCCCAGTTGCCATTCCTATTATACTTGTTTGATATCAGCTTGAAATTCTCCACCTGGGTAGCTTGGGTAGTTGGTAAATTGTAATGTGAATCATCCTTGAACGACTCAGCAAAATCACAAAAAACTGGCAGTCGCCAATACGTTAACGAGCTAACTGCGCTAACATGTTGACGCCGTGCAGCCCCACACACGGGGTGATCCGCGGTCACTCGCTAATGGAGATTTGCCACGTTAATGCAGTTATGGCGTTAACGTCATTTTAACGAGATTAACGCTGACAGCACTAATGTTTTGTGCTTAGCTAATCAGCTGCTAGCTGGCTCTGTAGTATAACGATAAAATGGTATTAAACTTTAGATCTAGCTGTTAGAATTTGAATTTAGTATACTTCACATAAATGTAAAGTTATTTCTTTAAGTGACAATTCAGGAACTACATTTAAAAAGTTTTATTTTTCTGTTTTATTTTCTGCACAGTCTGCACTGAAATCTTACAGGTATCAGCAGGCCTTGATCAAAAGTACGGCTGCACTGACTCACGGTTGAGTCTGACTCAGTCTCACTGAATCATTTGCCAGTTAAAATAATTGTAAAGAAATGTTTTGCCTGGCTAAAATATCTATTGTGGAAGAAAATGAAAACAGCAACAGAGTGAGGTCACAGTCAGCGCAGAAGTCTGCGAGACATTTAATAGAAGTAGACTATACATATCGCCCCACACGTATACACAGTGCAGTCGCCTTTGTATAATCATTCATCATAATCTAAACATGATGGTCACAGCGGTGGAAAGACAGTGTTGCGAGTCCAGCAGGGCTCTGGAACAGTGTAGCAGGGACAGTCATGTTGAATTTACATTTCAAGCTGATGCTGTGATTCAGAGTGGCCTGGCTGAAGGAGTGTATAAGATTCATGAGCTCGTACCTGTGCCAGCATCAGATGTTTCACACGTCAGTCACACCTCACACTATAAATACCCCCACTCCCTCACCACCACCAACACCACCCCGGATCCCATGGCAGCTGCCTGTGGGATGTTATAAATCGAGCACGTGACTTTGTAATCTTAGACGGATTAGCTGGAACGCCACGTGTTGTATGTTTACACGTTTAATCATTCTAAGATGTTACGTAGCCGCTAAGAAAACAATGGCATGTCTGTTTTTGTGTTAGTTAAGCGTTAAAATGCATCGAAACCTACCATAATAGCAGCCATTCAAACACCCAGTTTATATTCAGTCACTCTTCGGTGAGGATACTGCAGACTACTTAAAGTGACTAATGAACTCATAAACCTTACAAGACAGCATAAAGACTTAAACAATGGGAGAGTAACAAGCATGAGAATAAACATATAACAATAAAACACATTAAGGGAGACAGATCACATTTTTTGGACTGCATCCTGGAACGCACATGACATCAAAATGTTAAAAAATTGATGCTCACACATGGGCCATTTGCCTCTTAGGCAGTGGAAGGAGACTGATAATTTAGTCTTGAACCAAAACTCAAGATTTTAATATTGAGGCAATGTATGAAAAACTGTGTTAAATTGTGCTAAAGAAAGAACTTGAGCAGCTGTAATTTTGAGTGAAATGGAGACATCATACTTGTTTTTTAGACAATACTGCAAATAATTTGGATACAAGACACTAACCTACCTGTACCTGAGAGAAGGTTGGCTCATTAGCAAGAATACAGCAAGTTTTATTTAATAAAAGAAAAAACATGTAGAAGATGGAGAAAGTTACTTTTAGATTACAAAGATTTTAAGATATGCAAGTGTTTTAATATTATTCTTTTATCCCAAGAGTTTTACACCTAGAGTTTGTTTACTGTGGTTTGAATCAGTTGGTGAGTTTCTACACTTGTAGTTTTTTTTCCTGTGGTTTGAATTTTCCTAACCCTAAGAAGGAAGGAAGGATAAAACACCCAGGAGGCTGTGTTGGAGGTGGCTGAGCTGAAGCTACGACCAGTGTTGGTCAAGTTACTTGAAAAAAGTAATCAGTAACTAATTACTGATTACTTCCCCAAAAAAGTAATCCCGTTACTTTACTGATTACTTATTTTCAAAAGTAATTAATTACTTAGTTACTTAGTTACTTTTTAAAAACACGATTTACAACCTGAAGAGGTGATAAAGCGATAGATCTTTCAGCCCAATTCTACTTTTTCTACATAATCCATCATACAAAATGTAATCAAATGGAAAAGTCTCTTTTTAACTTGTTTTATTAGTTTTAATCTTTTAACTTTATGCATCAAGCAAAAATTTAATTATATGCAACATTCTCTGACTTGAATAAATTAGTTTAACATTTAAACCTATTTTCTGCACATTCCAGCACATAAAATAAAATATTTTTTGTGTTTACACTCACTCTTTCAAATAGATGCAAGTAAAACACAGCAGAAAATAAATAAAGTCAAAGACTCAGCGGTCCTGTTGCTCTATTTTCACCTGTAAAGCAGGACTGCGGTAGGCGGAGGTTTACCCTGGTGCAGGTGTGCCGCGGTCAGTTGAAGAATCCGCGAGTTTCTCTGTGATTTCCCATTACGTCGTTGCGCACTCGGTGCTTGCTTGGAAGTTTAGGGGTTTTTTTCGCTGTAAAAAGAAGTTTTCTTCCCACGCACGATGGACGCTAATGTTTTTGTCACTTTTTATGGAATCAAACTCAAAGTAAGGTCAGTACTTCCACGCTTTAAACGCTGCACGCTCATACTCTCTCCCACAATCGATATGTGATCCATTGTTGATCTGCACACAGCTGTTGTCACTAACGGCGCACTCGCTTACGTCACTGTCATGAGACATTCTCGCAAAAAATCACGGTTTTAGTAACGCAGTAACGCAGCGTTCCTACGGGAAAGTAACAGTAATCTAATTACCGTTTTTGCAATAGTAATCCCTTACTTTACTCGTTACTTGAAAAAAGTAATCAGATTACAGTAACGCGTTACTGCCCATCTCTGGCTACGACAGCTCATGTTGAGTCGTTTGGACATGTGCAGAGTAGGGATAGTGGATATACTGGGCAAAAGGTTTTGAAGAAGGAGCTGCCAGGCAGGAGGAGAAGAGGAAGATCTCAAAGATGTGGCGAAGGAGTACATGCGAAGAGATGGTATAAAGGAGATGATAGCAACAAGGTCAGAAGGAGGCAGATGATCTGCTGTGGCAAGATGAAAGAAGCTATTCTGAGAGTACCGTATTTTACACATTATAAGACGCACTTAAAATGCTTGAATTTTCTCAAAAATCGACAGTGCGCCTTTTAATTCGCGTGTGCCTTATGTATGAATTCTAGTTGTGCTTACTGACCTCGAACCAATTTTATGTGGTACAAGGCGCTCAAAAATCTGTCAAAAGATGTTTTAATACGACTTTGGTAAGCAATGAAGCCGCACCGCTTGATGGATTATCGGAGATGTTACGGGTACCGCAGTCAGGAACCTCGCGTAATCTGGGTCCAAAACTCCGTTCGTTTCAGGTCCCAAAGTCAAACGAACACTGCGGCATCACTGAGAGTTAGAAACTGTCTAAATTCTTTCATCTTTAATAAAATGATCAGCGTTGCTGCTTTGCCAGGTGTAACAATTAAGATTAAAATGAAAACAGAATTTATTAAATATAACGGAGTTAGAAGTTAGCAAGAAGTTAGCTCGCTAGTTTCCACCTAAACATAATATAGCATGTTCTGACTGAGAGATTTCTGAAAAAATTTAAACGTACAGCTCTGCTATCACTTCACTTCACAACATAAATAATAATTAAAGACAGAAAACTAAGCAGCATTGACTTTTGTAGGGTTACTGAAGTTGGACTAGCTGGTATATAATGATTTGCTACGTGATTGCTAGCAAAACAGTTATGTTAGCATAACATAAACACAGTGAAGCTGGAGGATGAACGCTAACTTTTTTCCACTTGATAAAATTTAATGGGAGGGTTCCCAATGGTTAGGGACAAATGCAATCGCATGGGAGGATGCTGTAAACGGACCAAACTTCAGTCAGGAGAACAACTGAGATAATCCATCCACAATATAAGGTTAGTCATTAATATACTACAACAACACGGGAATAGTGCAGCTGCGAGAGAATTCAACATTAATGCATAAATGGTACAGAAGTGGAGGAAGCAAGAAGAATGAGTTGAGTAAAGTTTGACTCATTTGACTGTTAGGTATCGCTTAATGCACCTTATAATCTGGTGCGCCTTATGTATGAAAACAGACCTGCTCATCGAAAGAAAATTCACATCCTGAGTTTACTATCATTACAATACTGGCGTGTTTGCATGATTTAAAGTTAAATGTAACCAGTGTAGCAGTAATATGCATTTGCACAATGTTGCATCTTGGAAAATCCTAACATCACTCTGAAACCGCAAATCACATCACACTCACTTAGCTTTACAAAACCAGGAGAGACAGAGAGTTTGAAACAGATTCATTTGCACACATACACTAACACACACACACATACAGAGGCGAGAAAAACAAGTAGCAAGTCTGTCAAGGACAAGCCCCCAGAGAGGTCTCCGTTCCTGCCAGTTCGGTACCTGATCTGCGAGCCCTGACAACCACACACACACACACAGACATGCACATGCTTTCTAGGCAAAATTTGTAGCATCTACAGCGAGTTATTCCGACACAGCACTGTGTGCATGTGCAAGAGAGAAAGCGGAAGAGCATAAATGTGTGTGTAAATAAGCATGTGCCTTTTAACCCAGCATTGTCTTGCATCCCTGCCATCTCCCTCTTATCAAAAAGGGGCGTAATTTCCAGGGGGGTTATGACCCCCCCCAATAATCAGACCCAACCAATATAACCCCCCCCCAATAAAATTATGAATTATCTTGCATTAATAGGCTGTTGATTTTCTTTACTCATTTCAGGTATTACCAGAAAAATAGTTGCATGTTTAATCATCTGGGAATTTACCCAGATTTAGTTATTTATTTAGACAGAGATCTTGACCCCCCAAAGTTACACCGATGCTATCAAAACAATAAAACGATCTTTGTGTGACACATTCACGTGTCTGCAGGGCTCGTGCAGTGCTCCCTCCCATCCTCTTTCTCTTTCACACATCCATAAACACACACACAACTATCCCTCAAGGGTTGGGCAACTCAATGACTCCAGTAAACAATCCTTTCAACCGTCCCCGTTAACAGTAAACACACACAGAGCAGCCAAGAAGAACAGAGCAAAACACACCAGTGTAACAAACTAATAATAATATTGACGTAATAACTAATAGTGTGCAGATTTAGGCAGATTAGGCATGCAAGCACTTTTTTTATAGCTTGCATTATGTAAACACTACCCACAGATCTACTGCGCACACACACATTTTATTGACAGTGCTAATTGCTCTTGTTCATACTGTTGAGTGATACAGACCATGGTTTACATATAAATGAATCCTCAGTGATGGACTCAAGGAAGCAGTGATCCAGCCTTCTGCCCACGCTCGAAGCACTTAAAGCTGGTGGTCACTGCACGCCACTCTCTGACTCACTCACTCTCCATATCTTCTGTCAACTCCGGGAATTAATGGTGACTGTTAAACGGGAGCAATCAATTTTTTAATTTTAATGGTTTCTGCTCTGTCCCCATGCCATTCTGCTCTCCTTTTAAATCCCAAGTGACCTGTACTTAAAGCCCCGCCTCCTTGGATAATTTTGCGATCCTTTTTAGACTTACTGTTCTCCCTTTGACACAAGGACATTTTGAAAAACGAAGCCTTTATTTTGACAAAAGCATCTTCTCATTTTATGAATCATTTTGTAAGCAAAAATGTGATCGTCCGATGCAGTTTTCATCAGCTATCATCTATAAGCTGAAAGTACACTCATCTTCAGCTGGCAGTTTAATGTACCCTGCTCTCACTTTTAAACACAATTTTTGAAAACAAGGTCTTAATCATAGACTGTATATAAAGGATGCACACAGCTTCTGTGCTGCTGGACTTAGCATTTTTTCACCTCAACTTTTGCCAAGCGTTTTTGGAACCAGACCTCACCATACTTACAATAGAAGGTGGAGTGCTATGTTATTAGCTCATGCTAGCAAACTTGATTAGCAAGCTGTGTACAGAGAGATATACCGCTAATCAGTAAAATCATGAAAAAATTGCCTCAGTGGCATGTGAATGCCTACAGCTTATCTTCTCTCTTCTGCCTTTGGTGTACTACATCCAATCTCTAGCCAGATAAATAAAACCTGACTTGGCGGAAAGGCAAAGGGCACATAGTGACATCCACAAACCAACATTTGCTTCTATATATTTTTTATAGATCTTTATTAAAGTTTAAACAGATACATTCATTTTATTAAACATTAATAATATGTAATGTGTAAAAAAAACCCAACTGCATATAATCTGGTGCATTTGATCTATTTGTATACTTGTTTGCATTTCCTATCAATACCAGTCCAGCACTGTCACCTCACAGTAAGAAGCTCCTGATTTTGGATCCTTTTTGTGTGGAGTCGGTATGCTTCTTCCTGTGGCTGTGTAAGTTCTTTCCTGGTACTATCGCTTCTTAACTGGTTAACTGGTGATATCAAATCAGGCGTAGGTGTGAATGTGAGCATGAACCATTGTCTTTTTGTATAAGCCCTTTCCAGAGATCTCTCCAGGGTGGACCTTGTCTCTTAGCCTATCACAGTTGGGACAGGGGTTCATCTACCCACAAAGCCATATGAGGGTTAAACATCTACAAAGAGGCAAACATTTTATCCTAACGTTAACAATTACACAAGATAACTTATATATTTGACAGTGCTATCTCAGCAATGCTGTATAATGTTACATTAACAACGTTTCTAAATACAAGAGGATGACACAGCTGCTAATGTTAGCCTGGCACGAAATGCTACAAATGTATCCAGAACTGGATTCTACACACAGGGTTAATATGTAACAGATTATTAGTCTAAATTAGTTTTTTTTTTTTAAGATTTCAGTAAAAATCTATACAATTCCTGTGTTTAATTTTCATCACACATCCCAAAAAACATGGCATTATAGCATAATGTCCAGATATGAGAAATGAGCCCATTTGCCACCAACGACATCAATGATCAACATTTAGCTGTCTTTGTCTCTTACGTTCCAGCATGTAAATGCACTTGACTGTACACAAGCGTCTTTGTACAAAGTTCCCAAGGGACAAGTGGAGCTCTGATAAATATTTTACACCGAGACAGTCCCCTTCCAAATGTAATGGGCGGCCATCCTTGTCACACCGGGGGGGATGGACTAGCTTGATGAGGCTGTAGCCTGCTGAGACCAGCAGGGAGCTGGGTCAATTTCTCTCTAATGGCTTCTCATCCAGTGGCTCTAATGATAAAAGATGATGCACGGAGACAGCGAGATGATAAACTTCAGGAAGAAAATGGGAGATAAAAGAGAGTGGTAGATTTTTTTTTTAAAGGAAAAAATCTGATTTTGTCATTTATTTATTGATAGCGCTTGCTTTAAAAAAATATATATATCAAATTTACTCTGACACGTGTCGGGCCTCAATCAACAGGCAAAAAGTAACATTAAAAGCACATTTGAAATCCACTTTATGACTTCCTGCTTCCACTTGAGCTCTGCGTACACGCCAGCGGGCACGCCGCGCTCCTAGTTTCAGCCACATGTCTTAATATTCCCCTGTCTTTCCCCGTTTCTGGTCTTCTGTCATAACAAATCAGAAACAAAGCAGTTCTGTTAAAGCCAAATTGCCACAAAGTGAGCATCGCATGTTATCGCGTCAAGCCAGGCAGAAGCACTTGAATGATTTCAGTGCAGGTAGAAGTGAGCTGTTCTGGAGACTCACATGGTATAAGAAAACCATTATTGGGATTGCACTAAAAAAAGGATTAAATTGTGTGTGCATGAATTACCCTGGCGTATATGTATACATTTTGTATTTAATAGTATTTAATGCATTCTTACCAGTTATCCCACATATGTAGTGTGTGTTTAAGAAGTGTGTACGTGTGTGTGTAAGTGATTTGAAAACGATGTACGGGCAAAGTGACAAATGGCACTCTTAGGAAGGCAGTTAAATGATTGGATCTATCCTTTGCATCCTTGACTAGTTGGCTATGTGTCAGTTAATATTGAGCTTTTTGTTTTTGGGACAGTGAATGTTGTAAAAGCTGCTGCAGAGATCCAACTAGCAATATGTCTCCTTAAGTGTTTTTTGCTGCTGCCCATCTGTCCCATACATGCACACAAAACCCATTCTAAATGATGGAAGGTATAAAATCTCTGGTATTGCTGCAGGGCAAACACGCTTTGCAAAAACCTTGCACGGAGGCTGCGGCAGCATCAAAAATGTTAGAAAAATTATGCAAAGCTGCAAGAGAAACAAAGGTCATAAGAATGAAAAAGTCAATCCTTGCCTCTATTCAAATGCCCTCGAGCAACACAATTTCCTTTCATGTCTGCAACCCGTTCTCTCTCCGGGGCATCAAACAACCCAAGCTCTTACTGTAAATATGAATTTGCTCTTAGTCATCTCAGGCTGTTAAATAAGGCTTTTTTAGGTCTTAGCCATAACATAGTAAATTACCATTATCATGTTGCAAAACATTATCATTACTGCCACAGCTACGGTATGCATGCACTTTGGTAATTATGCCATCAACGTAATGTTCACTGTCTCACCAGATATACGATTAAAAATGTTTGAGTCAGCCGACTAACAGAAAATAAAAGAGACAAATGATTCTGCTCACTCGAGCCGCAGGATTGATTGTATCTTCATACTTGTCCTTTTTTTTCACTTTCATAAACTGGTTGAGCTGCCGGCGCTTTTCAGCTGATGGTAAATTTACCGTGAAAGGAAAGCAGTCATAAAGGGAAGAAAGCGAGAGGGAAAACGTTCATTCATTTTGCTGGTGGAGGAGAGACAGAGTTTACTGTATGCTAATGGCTAATGACACTCTGTGTTTGGGATAAGAGCAGCTTGTTGTCACAGGAATAACTGAGTCATTAGGGCATCTTGCACTGGAGCAAACTACACCCACCACCCACCCTTCCAGACTTTTTTCAAAGGCTTGAAAACAAACACAGAGCCAGCCACAAGCTTATTGACTGGAAATGTTTCCATTTAAGCCTCGAAGATAAAAACAAGTTGAGAAAACTTGGTTGTAAATGCAGTGACAGCAAGTGGTATCACAGAGCAGTTATCTGGAACATCGGAAGAGGAAATGCAAAAATATTCAAATTCTGTATAATACCTGCGATAATGCATACAATATGTACATTTTCTGAAAGGATAGTTATTCAAATGCTAAGCTGGATACTTTAAAAATGACTTTTGTACGGTGACTGCTACTCTTGACTCTGAATTGTTTCAAAATATTACTACTTAGGGTGGCACGGTGGTGTAGTGGTTAGCCTCAAAGCAAGAAGATAAGTTTCTATATGGAGTTGCATGTTGTTCCTGTTCAGGCTCCTTTAGCTTCCTCCCACACTGTAAACACATGTGTGTGGCTAGGTTAATTGGTTAGGTTAATTGGTGTGAATGTGAGCATGAATAATAGTCTGTCTCCTTGTGTTAGCCCTGCAACAGACTGATGAACAGTCTATGGTGTACCCTGCCTCTTGCCCTAAGACAGCTGGGATAGGCTCCAGCAAACCTGAATTGGATAAGTGGAAGAAAATTGACGGATTTAAATTAATACTGGTCACTAATGTTACACAATATATTATAGTTCAGTCAAACTAGGAAAAGTAGCATTGGATTTTTTTCACATTCAGGCACCAATTGCAAGTAGTTTTCTGGTCAACTGGTCAGCTGGAGGTTGAGCGTGCAATACCAGCATGCGTGAATAACCACGCTCAGTCGCAAGGAAATTGCACAGGTCACCAGGTGGGAAGCAACCTGTCTCCAAAAAAGTCTCACTGAATACAGTCACTATCTTGACGTCCACTTATATCCCGTGTTGAAGGTTTCTTCCTGTTAAAAGCGGGTTTATCGGGGTGCTTGTTTAGCTCACTGGGATGAACAGGGCCGCTGAGAGTGGCCCAGGTTTGAAACCAACCTGTGGCCCTTTGTCGCATCTCTTCCCCTCAATCTCCTTCTGCTTTCCTATCACTCTTCACTGCAGCTACCTAATAAAGCCAGAAAAAGAAAAAAAGGCCATGTAATTTATGAATGCAGGCAGATTGCCAACATTTTGATGTTAAGGTGAGTTAGTCTGGACCAATGAACACAGCCAATCTGCAAACTGGTCTATGTCATTTTGCAGTTAAAGTATGTAGTTAAATTGCAGTCCTGCAGCAACTATTTATGGAGAAATTCCTGTTTCATAAGGTTTTGTCTAGACTGTGAATGTGAATAGTTCATGTGAATTTCCTTGGACGTGGACAGATCTGCAACAGATGGCAAGTAGATGGTAGATTGCATGTAAATGCCAACCTGACCACCTTCAATCGCAAATGTATTGGAGACTGGTTTTGCATTCTACTTCCAACTTGATGCGGCAAAGTTCAAACTTTGAACATTGCAAGTGACTGCAGGCGGTTGGAGACCTGGTTCCTATCTTTGAAGCAACCATTTGAAAGACAAAAGTTTCACAAGTTTCACAAGTTCATTGCACACAGAAATCATTTTTCCCCTAGTGTGACTGTAGCATTATCTTCTTAATTCAAGTCAAGTCAAGTCAATTCATCCGTCCGTTTTTTTCCGCTTATCCTTGTCAGGGTCGAGGGGGGGCTACCATAGGGTGAGAGGTAGGGTACACCCTGGACAGGTCATCAGTCTGTCGCAGAGCTAACACACAGAGACAGGCTATTCACACTCACATTCACACCAACATTCATACCTATGGGCAAGTTAGAATTACCAAACAACCGAACCCCATGAACTGATTCAGTTCAGTTCAATCTCTATAGCGTCAAATCAGAACAGTTGTCTCAAGGAGATTTTAATAATAATCATCAAACAGCCTGCCTATAAGCAAGCACCTGGTGACAGTAGGAAGAAAAAACTTTAACAGGAAGAAGCCTCCACAGAACCAGATCTGGGCAGGGGCAGCTATCTGTCATGAAAGGTTAGGAGTGGAGCGAGGGCAACAGCACACAAGACAGACTGTGGAAGCGAGCCAGAGATTAATAATGAATTATTAATAACATTCTGCTCCTGCAATTTGGTACAAAAAAACCACTTTTGTAATAAAATAAATGGGGGATTCTGCAGCCCCAAACATTTCTCCAAACTGCCCGATGATTGAAAGTGAAAGTCCTGTGACACACAATTGTGAGAACGTGTCGAATGGAGGCAGTATCTTGTTGTGCGCTACACGTGAGAAAGGGCAGTCTCGGAAAATATCCTGATATGAATCTTCCACCATTTCCTGGAGTTCATGTGCATGAATGCTTTCTGTAACACTGCAACCAGATTCAAACTACGAAACCTAAAAAAGCAGAATGCCAAATCTTTCTAAAGGCATTTCATGGAGTTGCTCTGGAGCCCTCAGCATTGTGCTTGTGATAAGTTGGAGTCATAAAAGGGGTCATTCACGTGATACATCACTGACCTCTTTGTGCATTCAATTTAGTCTTTTTTTCCCTTTTTTTATGTGTAACTTTGTAACCTCAAACAACATCTCAGCTGAGTATCAGCATATAATCAGCTTTACTGTTCCCCAGAGAAGAGTAAATCCCTATTTAAGGTAGTCTTAAAGTCATAGTGACGTATTGGACCAGTTGACCCTGAACTCGGTGTTACATAAGTTAATGACCCTTTCTTGTTTTTGACTTCCATTTGAAAGGGTAAATAACAACTACCACAACATTCATTGCATAATTTCAAATACCTAGAGCAAAGCCACTGGTAAATCTGATTATGCACAAATGAGAATCATTCGATGCTTATCTTAAGTGTCTCTTGAGTAAAGCACTATAAAGCTACAGGTATCAGTGGAGCCGGATTGTGTTTCCAAAGACATGTCACTCATTTCAAGGGTAATCTTTATCCTTGGCACACAAAGACTGATAAGAGCCGCTTGTCCTCTACTGCTCCTCCAAAAAAAAAAAAAAGCATATGTTTATAAACAGTTAAGCTGCAGATTCTAACTTTTACTCATTTTATAGGGTTGCTACACAGCAAAATTAAAACATTCTTCAGTCAGTCGGCCAGTCTCACTGTCTGTGTTTTGACAACTGGACAGTGAGACCTTTAGAAAGGTCAGTGGTTGAAGTGAGGTGGCTAAAGATAAAACACACCCTCATACACACACACACACACACACACACACCGGAGAGCTTAAGGGAGCAGCAGAAATGCTGAGTCACAGAGCAAAGGTACGAAAATGTGGTTGGTGTTATGGTCACATGCTTCACACACATATTTTATTTTCCCCTTTTCCTGTCTGTTATCCAGACACACACACACACACACACACACACACACACACACACACACACACACACACACACACACACACAGTGTTAGGGATAACTGTTCTCTGTTCTCACTGATATGGATTAAGCTGCTGTGTTATGGTAGCGCCAAACCTGAAGTGACCTCTCAACAGTGTCTCTTAAGATGGTACAACATGTACACCTCCAAATACTATCAGACACACACCACTAATCGCTTCTTGGCTTACACACAGTGGCCTTAAAGTTACAGAAGCTTGTGACTGGGAGGCCAAAGTAGCAGCTGTTCATGATCATGGTGAGCTGGGTTTCCAGATCCGTTTTCGCTTCCAGGGATACCTAAAGGTTGAAATAAAGATTCCTCCTGGTCTCGTGATAGCGGGTGATTGCATGTGGGGGGAGGAGCCCGTCCTCATTCCCAGGGCGTCAAATTCTGGCCAACTGGCATCTGAGAGATTTAGAGACTGTGTCCTTTGAGCTTGAGCCTCATCCTAATGGCATCAGAGATAAATGACTCCATTATTTTTCTCAAGTGATTTTGGTTGATGACATTGACTTACTCCCAAAGAAAACTTTGCCTGGTTTTTGTTGGAGTGTTTAGTCTCTTCCATTTTCATAAACACATATGCATCTTAGAGTTGCTGGGCGGGCTTGAGCCAGTCCGAGGGGCGAAAGGCTACAAGGCAGGTTATAGCTTGGACAGGCTGGCAGTACGGGAGGCCTTTAGTCCTCAGGGAGCAAAAGACCTATCCTTATTTTGAGCACTGGCACAGGGTCCACCTCTGCTTTATTGCAAGGTAAGCAACAGAAGCAATTTATTTAGCATAGCATTAGTTATACAGAGATAAGGAAAAGTAGAACCCCCTTTTAAAAAAAAAATCAACAGAAAACAAGGAAACTGTGCATTTCCACCTTAAACAAACTGCAAATTCCACCTTAAAATTGCAGAAGATTAACATTACTCTCAAAATCATCAAGAATGGAGCTAGAGCCAGGATTCACCAAGCATAACATAAACACTGCAACAGGTCTACTTTACGTATGTTAAACTGAATGTGATTACAACTCTACTCCACTCTTCCCATCTTCAAATAAAGGAATTTCATGCAGTGCATTATGGGATGTGGCTTTGTTACTCACCTGTGTCGACTTCAAATAGGTAGGATATTTACATTCTTAAGGTGCTTAGGCGTGTATCGTCTTATCTGGGTTGAGTTGCTTTGCTTAACAGTGGCTAATCCCATTCTCTGTGTTAGCCATGTTCACGTGCACACGGGAGCGTGCATGTGTGTCTCTGGGTATGTGTTTGTGAGCTCGTGTGTGGTAAGCTCACTCATATGACACAGTTGTGCTAATGCATGCCCATGCGCGCTCACATTCCTGTCATAGTTAGCATTTAACCAGATGATTATCAAAGAATGCTTGGTTTTTTTGTTGTTGTCAGGAAAAGCATGTGACCTGGAAGTAAGTGTGTGTGTGTTTGTCTATTTGTGCTTCAAGGACAATTAAGCTCAAATGGCTGCATGGCACAGATGTAAATGAATGGCATTCATTCATGGTGTTTTAAAACAGAAGTCCTTGCATCCAGTGTCCTGTATTTACAGACTACAGGCAGTGCTAGAGGGAGCACTCACGGCATTAGGTTTTGTATAACATCACGAGGCCTGCAAACCACTTCCCAAAGTTTTATTTAGCATATAAAGCTGCTGTGCACTATATAAACTGTAATAAAAAGCTATTCCACTTGATTGGTGTGTGTTCTGTGACCGGTTGTGAATTGGTTGCTGGAAGTTGTTGGTAGTTGCTAGGTGACACTGGTTGCAAAGATGTATATGGCACTTCACCAAAAAGTTTGGATGCTAGAAGGTTGCCACTGTCACCCCCAGCTTGCATCAAAGATGCTGACTTGTCTGGAAACCCTCACCAACTATTGAATGAGTGCAAATGAGGACAAGGAGGAATGAGGAAAAACTGGAAACAGATAGCATTTGCCTTCCAAGTAAAAGTTTTGACCGTTTTGAAATGCATTTATTGCAGAGGCAAGTTTTACTTTGAAGGCGTGCATTCTCAAGTTTCACCACCTCTCAATGAGTAGGTAGTGAGATTTTGCAAAAAAAATGCAAACTACAGGCGACATCAGCAACATGCGAGGAACTAAAGCAATCACAAGGGGGTTTTTGACACAACGCCCTCTTTGTTACTGATTTATTCTAGTTACCTCCAGTAACCACACTTTTGGTTGCAAGAGGGCCACCAACTGGTCTCCAAGCCTGTGTGACTGAGGCCTAATTTTCCTATCTATTCACTATTTTTGAATCTTCTTGAACACTCTTTTATATCTTTCAGAAATAAAGACACTTTCAGAACTAGGGCTGTTTGATATAACGATATATATCGGATGTTGATATCAAAATGTCTATTGTTTCATATTACACTATCATTTGTTTCGTGGTGTCGCAAAATAAAATGTTTTCCGTTTTTCAGCGTTTTGATGGTCACTGTAGTATTAATTTCTGAAAGTTCTCTCTTCCCCTTTTTTTAAAATAACCACACTACGGACGGACAAGCGACTGTTTTTATGCGTTGTCATTAGCAACAATGAAGGTATAACCATCACATGGCTCTACTGTCCGCTTGTTTATTTTCCACATAAACCTTTAACAATAAAGCTGAAGATCCTGTTGAGATTTTTCAAAATAAACTGAATCACGTGAAAGAGTACGCAGAGTGTTTACGGATGAGAAGCAAAAAAGAGCCGTCAGGTGCAAAAAAAATAAACCTTAAATTTCCCTGCAGCACGCCATGTAATAAATACTCACAAAGAAAATGTCTAAAAATGTATAATTTAATGCATCGGTCAAACACTTGATTCCAGGTACACGACCAGCTAAAGAAAAAAAAACTTCACACAAATCCAGTTGCCCGAGATTCAGAGAATTTACAGAAAATGTAACATTTTTGTGATATATATCTTTGCCGGGACGATAAATGTCTTATATCTGGATATGAGATTTTGGTCATATCGCACAGCCCTATTCAGAACTATACTAACTTTGTTTTTACTGAACCACCACTGATCCTCCTTTTAACGTCAAGTGCCATTTCATGGCACAAACAAACAACGTGAACTGTAAAATATTTGCGCTATTTGTGAAGGCCAGCAAAAAAATTGTTACATTTGGCCACCTAATTATTAGAAGGCAATCAAGATCCAAAAAGCAATTTAACCTTTGAGTTTGAAGAATCATGTGGCTACTGAGGTTTGCTGAATTTGGCTGGCAAACACTGTAGAACTGAACTTTTCTAGACTGCAAATAAAGTCTAGAAACATTTAATGGTCTTTAACCCGACAACTCCCTTGCACAAAGTCCATGTGATAGCCAGTTACACTGAGTAGGTGGTTAGTGAGTGGGTGTCTCACGTGTTTCCTCAGGAAACACCCCCATCTAAAAGAATGTGTATTTCCAGAAATGGGAATGCATCTGAAGCAGACTTTGTCATAGTGGTGCATAGAACTAAATATTATATGCCATCAGGGCCCCTATTGAGAACTGTTCACTCACTCAGTCACCATGTCTTCAATTTGACCCATCCAGAAATATGACCGTTGTCCTCGCAAGCATTTATTGCATGGACATTTTTCATTCTCTAAAGGTATATAAATGGCTTCGCAGCAGAAACTCGACATCACTATAAACAAATGCTTTACTGGTTTGACACAGTAGTAATTCCATGAAGGGTATGGCAAGCCCGTGTGCAAGAGTGCTTTGCATTTGTCTCTGTCCTTTGCTTTGATATTCACGTGCCTCGTCCAGCATGACCTGCATTTATTAGCCTGATGAGTGTGCGTGTGTGTGTGTGTTTGGTTTCTGGCTTGGGGGTGGTGTTGAATAATCCTCGTGACGCACAGCATCATAAGACAAAAGTGCAATGGCAGGAATGGTTTAGGTGACAGAGGAGAGGGTGTGTGTGGGTGTGTGTTTATGGGGAAGGGGATCTGACAGGAGGAGAAGCGAGACCACAGGTGGTCAAGTGGAGGAGATGAAGCATAGAAAAGGGGGTTTGGGGGGTGGGGATTCTTTTTGGACTAAAAATGGAGGAGGGAATGGTAGGGAGTCCAGTGAAATTTTATTCACTTTCAGAAAAATAACACTTCAATTTCAGTTTTAACAAACCGACCCATTATCCATGATGTATGTGGCTGCTTCTCTTGAAAAGCAGCTTGGTCTCATGAAAGTAGGGTACATATGAGTTTAGAATGAAGGCTGCAAAGTAATGTGGCAGGCGAAATGAAGGAGAGGGAAACAAAAAAAAAAAAAAACTAAAAACAAATATCCCTCTGAAATATTTCACTATGATGTCACACTGTAAGAATCTGGGGTTTGCCTGTCTTAAATTTGGTCAGGATCCATGATGTTAGAGGGAGTGTGTGCAGGGTTTCTACTTTCAGAGACGTCACCTTATACTGTATGTGTTGTTAGCAGGATGATTTATGTGCAGTGGAGACTCACCAAGCTGGGCTTTGATGTCTGACACAGCTGCCTGACTCTGTCAGTATATGTCTCTGTTTTTGTATCCTTTATGATTCTGTCAATGCCTCACTGACTTCTAACTAGGCATCATATCTGAGGGGGGGTTGATAAAAAAAGGACATTTTAATATAACATGTGTGTAGTGATTACGGCTTTGAGTGCAAAGTAAAGTAAAGTAGTTAACAAGCTAGCAGATTCAATAAATCTAAACAGATAAAAATGATAAAATAGTTAAAAGCAGCGGATAGGGAATTGAAATAATTAGCATTACGCAGGCGATAAAGTGGGCAGGAAGGATCCAAAGCGACGTTCTGGAACCTTCAGGTAATGAGCAATTAAATCTGATAGGCAGGTTAATGCATGATACTGTTGAGTGAATTAATTTTTCTTGTGCTGCACTCTGGTGTTGCTTACACCTGACTCCATGTAGAGACTTGCTCACTAATAAGACAATAATCACATCCCACAGTCCCGTCTTCCGTGTTCATGGTGTAGATGTCAGTAAAGCTGCTGTTGTAGTACTCCAGCATGTAGCTAGAGTTACACAAAGAGGCATAAATGTTTGGCATAATGAATGCCAGGTCTTTTCAAAAGCAAGTGTTCAAACAGCTTCACATGTATCACTAAACACAAACTGTTTTTGTGGTGTTACACGATATCCTACTGAAAATGTCAGCGAAGCATCTTACAAAACAAATAACAGTAATACGCCATGTTGGACTCGATGCACAGCGGGCTGAGGTCTTTAATACTTCAAAGGCAGTATCAATCAAATTAAATTCAACTGAAAGATATGAATTAGAAATACCAAATTCTATTTAATTTATATTGTTTAAGGGTTTTTTAAAAATCAGCCAAATATTTAATCTGCTTGTATCTTGTTGAATTAATTTGGCTACATCCATAAACAGCACAAAAACCTCAATGCAGCAGCAGCACAGGTCAGTTGATCAGGAGCTGCACACAAAGAAAAATCTACTTATTGTAATTTATCTTTAAGTGGTTCTTTTAGTGTGTCATGTTGAACCCAAAAGGAACCCACCAATAATTTTGCAGAGTCACTTTCAGTTTGATGTTTCGCGCTCCAGTCTGGCGATTTGAGGCTGGAGCAAGTCATGTTTCAATTTCCAATAGCAGAAATAAACATGTTTTACAGCCTGGTACAAAAATGCTTTTTTGTCTTTAGAGCAAGCGTGTCGCATTCCTGAAATTACAGATAAGATTCTCGCTGGGAGCAGTGTTGGTCAATTTATTTGAAAAAAGTAATTAGTAACCAATTATTTCTCCAAAAAAGTAATCCTGTTACGTTACTAATTACTTACTTTCAAAAGTAATTAGTTACTCAGTTACTTTTTAAAAACATGACACAAAACCTGAATACGTAAAAAAAGCAATAGACCTTTCAGCCCAATTCTATTTTTTATGCATAATCCATCATATAAAATTGAATCAAATGGAAAGCCTCTTTTTAAAAATTGTTTTATTAGTTTTAATCTTTTAATTTTATGCACATTGCATCAAACAAAAATGTAATTATATGCAAGTCTTTGACTTGAAGAAATTCTTTAACATTTAAACCTTTTTTTTCCTGCATATTCCAGCATATAAAATAAAAATAATGTTTGTGTTTACACTCACTCTTTCAAATAGATGCAAGTAGAACACAGCAAAAATAAATAAAATCAAAGATTCAGCGGCACTAAGTCCTGTCGCTCTTATTGACACCTGTTTAGCAGGAGTGGGGCGGGTGGAGGTTCTCCCAGTGCTGCAGTGGTCATGTCAGTGGGAGGATCCGGAGTTTCTCTGTGATTTTCACATTCCCGTGGCAGTGTGCTCGGTGCTTGCTGAGATATGAAGTTTAATTTTTCGCTTTTGATAGACGTTTTCTTCCCACGCAGAGCGTACAGCAGACGCTAATGTTTTTGTCACTTTTTACGAACTAAAACTTAAAGTAATGTAAGTACATCCACCCTCTAAACGCTGCATGGCCGTACTCTCTCCCGCACTCCATATTATCCACTGTTGATCCACAAACGTCTGTTGCTGCCACGGACATAGCACGCTTGTATGTCGTTGTCGTGAGAAACTCTCACAAACAAAATCATGATGGTTTAATAATGCAGCGTGCTTATGGGAAAGTAACAGTAATCTAATTACTTCTTTTGCAATAGTAATCCCTTACGTTTATCGTTACTTGAAAAAAGTAATTGGATTACAGTAACGCGTTACTGCCCATCTCAGTGACCAGGAGGGACAGGAAGGACAGGATTAGAAATGAGTACACTGTCAGAAGGACAGGTTCAGGCAGACAAAGTCAGAGAGGCAAGGCTGAGATGTTTTGGACACGTGCAGAGGACAGATAGAGGATATGTTAGACAAAGGTTGTTGAAGATGGAGGCAGGAAGGAGGAAAAGCGGCACCCAGGTCATGCAGAGGGTAATGAATAGGATGAGATGGAAGCAGATGATCCACAGTGGCAATCCCAAAAGGGAACAGTCGAAAGAATAAGATACATAAGGTATGATTTTATATAACTCACTCCCATCATCTCGAGTGTTTGCCAAATTTAATTTCCAGTTAATATCACAGCAACATAAGGATGCACCATCTTCAGCTTCTGACCTCTAACCTCAAAAAGTGGTCACATCTGGAAAAGAAGAAAATGTGACTCTACAGAACAGTAGCCCACAAACCAAAGGGAGTCATCACAGTGACACACACTACATTAGTGGTAGTCTGCGATGAGTCCATCGCGGCTCTTCTGCACTCATTCACCCAAACAGAGGTTACCAAGACAATCTGGGGTACTTTGAGTTTATCAATCAACAATGGAAGATTACGCACCTCCTGGCCTTCTAGTGAGAGGGCCTGTACTAGCTACATCCACTGGAGGGATTATAATTTATAACAGTCATATAATGGGTAGTTAAGGGGCTGGCAGAGTCCAAAAATGGAGGTAAAAAAAAATATTGGAAACATTATTCACAATAAATGCTCATATGCATTCATGGGATAAAAAGATTGGGAAGCACTGCCTGTTCACCATCTTCCTTTGAGTACCATTAGGGGTAGATGGAGATCCGGGTGAAGAAAGAGAGGAGCGATTGTAAGAGACAGTGATAAGAAAGGGAAGAGAGTGCAACTAAATTTAAAAAATGCAGGGAAGTGAACAGATTGGAGTGTCTCTATGTAATTTTCTCTCTTCCTGTGGCATGTGGGTGATCATGTGAAGCAGTTTGTACTTTATCCATTAATATATTCACTGCGTAAAATGTCGAATAGTGTGTGCCGCGGCGCTCGCAGCGATACTGATTCTTAGCCTCGCAGGGGAGGGGAGGGTGATGCAGGAGAGCACAGGAGAGGGGGAGAAGAGGGAAAGGGGACATGATAAGATGTGAAAAGCAGGGGAGGGAGAAAACTCTCGATGTCAATGATGAAGTGAGAGGAAGGAGAAAGGGAGAGAGAGAGAGAGAGAGAGAGACAGTGGGTGGCAAGTAGGGATGGAGTCAGAGCCGACAGGGTAGCGTGACATTTTCCTGTGAGGACAAATTGTTCCCAAAAAAAAAAAAAAATCAACAAAGAGGCAAAAGAGAGGCAGGGTGACACTGCGGCACCAAACTGCAGAAATTCAGCTTTTCTGAATCCGCATCATTTCCTGTCAGTCCTGCCTTTTGATTGGCTCGCTTCGCATCTGTTCTCTGCACACAAACTGAACCTAATCAAGGATTTTCTAATTGGCTCATGAGCTCGTGATCATATGTTGGAGCAAAAACGGCACAATTCATGTGCGCCTCTTCTACGTCGCACTAAAGCCATCATATGCGCTGGATTTGCACACACGCACACGAGATTAAATCATCGCCATCTGTCCCCAGACATATCTCGGTTAATCTCCTATTTTCATTCACTGAGCTCTCGATATGTGAAACTGTGGCTATGTAGGGAGACTGTTATCCAATTTCAACTGGTTTACTAACCTCTTTCTCAGCCACGCCGCACTGCTCATCCTCTCCTTTTACCCACTCACTCTCTCTCTCTGTCTTCACTTCCTCTGAGGCTTTTTAAGGACACGGTGTACCCAGTGCCCTCCTGTCTCTGCTCGCCACTCATCCTCCCTCCCTCTCTCCCTCCTTCCTCTTCCTCCACTTTCTTCACTTTCTCTTCTCCTCTTCTCACCTGCCTTATTGTTTCAGCTCTTCTGCTCACCTAACCCTTGCTTTCCTTTCCTTTTCTTTAGCAGTATAGCATAGTAATGCCAAGCTACTCTGCATAGCTGGCATACTGTGGCCAAACATCTGGGTCCCAGACAAAAAAAAGAAAAAAAAAGGAGATGAGAGAGAGCTGTTCTTCTTTCTTGTGAATATTACACCCACAGAAAGGGGCGAGGTGGTAAGTGGCAGAAAATAGACCCTTGCACAAATGTGTGAAAAGAGTCGGTCATGTGGAAGTGGCCGTGCACATGCATATTCGAGTGCTCGAGGATTCACGCACACGCCTCACACACGTATGGAATCCTTACTGTGTGTATCCCAGCAGCTGTACATGTACAGCTGCTGGGATAAACCTGCTCTCACACAGGTGTATATTTAGAAAGAAGTGCTGGAACTGACTGGTATTTGGCACCTTCCTGACAAAAAATCCAAGACGAGTCAGCTGACACGCACAGAAGAGATGGGGGTAACGGGGAGAATCGAACAGACAGCCAGAGTGTCACATGGAAGAAAACCCAAAAATGTATCGCTACTAAATCTGATGGGGTTTGGGGGGATTTATTTTGTTTTACAAAGGACAACCATTTATGACTAAACAAGTAAATAAATCAATAAAAAATTTGGACAGCTGGAATGTCTTTTCTTCTGCTGAGTTTAAAATGATGTAGAGACAAGCTGTAAAAGTCTGAACCATGAAACAGTTGGCAGAAAATTAAAGTTTTTTGAAAATGGAGCATTTATTGAACCATCTGATAAATTTGTTTAAAAAACGAACTTAATTTTAATTTCCATTTGTGAGCTAATTTCTATTGTATTTGCTACATTTGGTATTAAAACAAATTGATTTTCTTTGGGGGGGGGGGGGGGTCACACTGATGATGTAGAAGTGTCAAAAACCCTACAAAAACTGTATGTATGAAATGTTATACAAGAGGCATTAATTGACTAAAACAGTTAAAAGTGGGGAATGGAGTTCTTCATTTAGGAAGTGAGGGGAAGACACATTTGACGGCCTCTGGGTGGACGCTTTTATTGTCTTTGACATGAGTGACCTGTTTTCCAGAAGGGAGGGGGTAAAAAGGGAGTGTTCAGGAGTGGGAGGGGTCATTGACTATACCCCTGTTGGAGTCTGCCAGCACACATGTCCCTGATGGGGGTTAGCGAGTTCCTGCTCTCACCACCTACTGCAGGTTTGTTCTGTAAATTTTGTAAATTTGTTGTTGCTCTACTCAAAACAGACACAGGTGGGCATAACTTGAGCCAGACCAACTCAGGGATTGAGATTTAAATGGTCTTTTACAAGCATACGGGCAACTTTTGTGTTGGTGTCATTTTAGTGAGATGATAATGAAACACCACAAGGTATCATAAGGTGTTGATTCCAGTGTAGTTGGCAGATATCTGGACCAATAATTCCTCTTCTGGGTGCCAACCTTTCTTATAGTATGCAGATTAAAGAAAAAATAGCCTAATAAAAACTGTGATTGCCTTCATCATATTGTCACGTGATAGCCAGCGCTTTGAGAAATATAACTTTCGCATTCCACATGCATTATTTATGGAGCCAAAGCCTGCTCAGATGAGACTGAGCACTAATACTTGGTCTGCAAAACAGAGAGCTTCTGGCACCAAAAGGTGTGGGCCTTTTAATTACATTTTTTTATTAATCAGTTATTAATAACCTAAATTCAACCTGATGCAAAATGAACTGACTTCACTTATTGAATGTTTAGTCAGTTTCTATATAGTGCCAACGATAGCTTTTACTCACAGTTAGCAGCACACACAGCTAAATTGTAGCTTTCTCTTTACAGAAACCAAACATAACAATCACTGTTTGATATTAAAATGGAACCCACCCCCAATGTGAGAAGTTTCCTGACGGTAGCACAGTGTCTGGCAGATGGCTAAATCCACTCAGATTAAAATGGGCATAGCATTCTTTGATTTATTTCTTGTGGATTTATTTGGCTGGAGCTTATGAGCACGGTGTACCCATATTCTGATGGCTGATAGCAAGGTGTACCTAATGAAGTGATGGGTGAGTATATGTGATCTGTTTTCAACAGCACTGGTCTCTACTGACTTGTTAAAAGCTGGTATTGACCCCTCTACCTTAGATTTACCATTAGTAAATAGTAAAACTACCCTTTCAGGTTTTGCTAATCTCACTTTGACCTGGAGACAAAAATAGCCAGAGGTTTAAGAGGTTGCTGAAAGGATGTTTCTTAACAAACTGCACCTCAAGCATTGGAGTTGACTCCTTTCCCTAAACTCACATGTACACAAGCTTTGTTCATTCAGCTTGTTAAATAACCAGCTATTTACCAGTACACCTACTAATCGCATGTGCTGGAAGGATTTGATGTTCATTTACCGTCAGAATTTCTCCAGCCTGTTGACGCGTGACCTACCTTTCAAATCTTTTAACAAGGTCTAAAGAATGTGTATGGAGAAAAGAAAGCTCGAATGACACAGAGAACAACAGGGGGATAACAAAACAATACGTGACTATCTAAACGTCTCATGGGGATGAACTCTCTATCAAACTGCATGGAATGCAAACATTTTAAGTAGAACTGCCTAAGTGATTACTGGAGCATGTATAAAGCGGAGGTAGTATCACATTATGAAGCCCTTTGGCTATCTGTATTTGATTGGGATTTGGATGTGGAAGCACTGAGAGCAAAAAGAGAGAAAATGAGTGGAAGGTAAGGGAGTCGCAGAGAAGGAGACAGGTAAAAAGACAAATGGAAAGAAGGAGATGCACTGTGCTGAACAACCTGCAGGGTGTAATGTATTCCTTGGAGAGCCATTTATGTAACACAATCATGCAGACACACATGGAGCATGTTATCAATATTGTGTCTCGCAGTGGTAGCTATCATAGCGGTGGGAACCAATTACTCAGCCCGGAGCAGCAAATGTGTGGTCGCAAAAGCAGAGAAAAGCTGCACAGCTCATGAGACTATTGATCAAAACCTGTCGCTCTCACCTTTGTATGTATAGCTTCGGTGTGTTTTCTGTGTGTGCATGTTTTTGCCATTTGCGCTCATGTGTTCATTCGGTGAATGTGTTTGTTCGGGCGAATACGGCACTAGCGAGAGCAGGCGAAGGCACTGTTTAAAAAATTGGTATCATTTATCTTGGATGTGGTGGAGGGTGTAGGGTGCTGCTGGCAAAGTCTACAAAGCTTCCAGCTGATGGTAGAGTGCGCTGGATTTTTAGGATGCATATCCTCTATGCTTCAGTAGCATAACGACAACCAAGCCTAGAATACATTTTAATAATTCATTAAATTATCTTTTTTAAAGGAAAATGTTAGAATTGAATAAATTTTAAAGACTCTTATTTCCAAATGAAGCTAAACTAAAGTTAAAAAGAAAATTGCCGGTGTTCGGCTTGCAAGCTAGTTAGCTATCTAACAGGAAATAGCTATAAAATTGAACTTTTCCCGCTTAGCTAGGTGTTAGCCTCTATTAGATGTTTTTAGTCACTGTTAGTTGCTCTTAAGCTGTGTTAGTGAAACTATCCGTGAAGTGGATGTAACATTGTTGAACTCGGAAGCTTAGCAAACAAACTCTTATGTAATCAAACTGTTTATCAAAAGGAAGTGTGATTTTTACAACACTCTAGCTTAAAGTTACCTGGCATAATGTTTATCTGCTTATACCCAGCTGTTGTTGTTGTTTAACCAGCTGGCTGTAAGCTGCCGGCGCTGTTGGATGTCTAGTCACCTGACCATAAGTAACTGTAACAATATCAGAAATAAATCAGTACATTTATGAAATTTTCCATGTTTTAGACTTAAGTTCAGGAAGTGATAACTGGCTACCATAATTTTTAATAGGATCAGACACTGATCATGAGTCTGAAAGAGCAGACACCAATTAAAATTCAGGCCACTCAAAGTCTCCTCCACCTCCACTGCATATGTGGCTGGTCTCTAGCATTAAAAATGGCAGAGGTGCCCAGTCCTACATATTTTCAATGGATTAATTCTACGTTTATGAGACAGTGTTTTGTTGTAAGAGGTTATTACACACTAATCAATGTGTATTTATGAGAACAACATTTTTCTATTAAAAAAAACTTAAAAAAAAAAAAACTAACTGTACCTTTAATAGTCCATTGTTTGAATTGAAAAAAGTCTTGTCACATGTTACAATGAAAAAGTACTGTGAATGTGTGCTACATCCAACACTTTGTGACAGCCTCTGACAGCAGTGAACGGGGTCAAAAACATATTTATAGAACTGTCAGTATCCCCAGATCTTCATGGGTCCAATATTAAACAGGCCAAAAATGTTTTTGTTTGGCTAAGCATCCCTCGGTTACTCGTTTAGCCTTTAAGTATTATTCAAGGAAGAAACATCTGGTCTGTCTGCTCACTAAAATACATTTTGGACAAGAACATCAACAAACTGGCAAGCAAATGAGGATCTCTGGGTGAATTTCATATTGTTGCTGGCAAAACTCTGCTTAAATGCTAACATCAAGCACAAAATGTATTCGTTCAAAGACAGCAACTTGAGGTTTATTTTAAGCAACACTGACAACTTGGGCTGTTTTCATTTAAACAAAATGACAAATAATTTGAAAATGCTTTTCCCCTTAGTGCACCAGGGGATTTCGGAACAGAATTTCTACAAAGGATAAAGCAGATTATAAAGAGGACTTAATTGAATGTATAGAAGAGTATACCCTTTAGCCGGAGCACTGGAAACCAAATTCAGTTTCCAACGGGAAACAGATCCGGACCCAGATCGTCCTTTCATTCGTGTTGATGTATGCAATCGGTCATTCACTCCCCAGACCGCATGTAATTTGATAGGTAGTGATCTCGGATGAACGTCGCCTCTGCCTCTAACAATGATTAAAGTGGAGAGCGCCGTTGTAGTTGCAGCACACTCAGATGATTGACAGAACAATGTCATTCAGACAGTGTGTGTTTGTGTGCATTTTGCTGTGTGTGCGCGCATGAAAAACGACCGCATGCATGCACGAACATTTGCATGGACACGTTTGCTCTGCAAAGTCGCCGTGCGTAGGAGATTTGTGCATGTGTTTGTGCTGGCGTTTTTGAAATGTGTGGGGCATTAATGAGTTCAGATGGCTCTGGTCTTGCGTACTCTTTACCATAAGTCTTGCTCTCTTGCTGTCTCTCTGTTGGTCTGCACCAAGCACTGTCTGACAGCTTTGACAGCTCGTCAGGTCTACTCCACACACACGCCAATCAAGCCCCATCCAAGCAAATAAGCAATTAATCATTAGCATCCACAAGCAGCCGATGCAGAGGGAAGTGAGGAGGAGGAGGAGGAGGAGAAGGAGGAGGAGAAGAAGGGCGAGGCCACGGAGAAGAAAGGGGGTATCAGGGTTCATTTGGGTTCAACTGTGACCACACCCTCTTCACACACACACACAGACACACATCAGTGCACACAGTTACAATGTGAATTCTGCGGTGGTATAACAAGGGGATTATCTTCTTAAAAAGTCAAAGGACAAATTATGGAAATGAACATAGGACGGGGAAAAAAACAACTGGGCAGCATCTGTTGACTTACAAAACAAACTATTGTCCCTATTAGGTTTTCCCTTCCACTCACAGTAATGGCGTTTAGATGATTAGTCTGCGGTTGGAATGATTAAAAGGGGCGTACGGGACAGGGTGTGCGTAATTCTGGTGGAAGACAAACTGGCTGTTATTTACTTTGACAAATGAGCCTTTTAACCTCGAAATTAAAATAATGTTAATGTAAAAAAATGGGTTGCAGTTACAGTTTTAAACTTGTGATCTTAGTGCTGTTTCTAGTATTATTATTTTACAACCTTTTCTTCTGGGTATCAAATTAGTATATTCCAGTCCCATTCCATTACCTTCTCACAAAATTTAGCCAATTATGGGAAATGGTTGCAATTTAAAGTAGATAGACCTTGACTGGACAATTGACTTGTTACAGCAAAGTCAGCAGCAAGCGGCACTCTGTAAAGTCACTCCCGGCCCCAGTCGAACGCATAACGCCTCTGTTTTTATTTTTTTCAACAGCAGTGTCAGTTGGTATCGATCAGCTAATTGAGAGCTTTAAGTTACTGAGCTTTGGAAGTGCTTTGATAATTTGCTTGTGAAAGCAGCTGAAGTCCTGCCTATTAGTAGACATCTGCCTTGGGTGTGTCTGGGTTTTACTACCCTCAGCAATTCTGCAGTGTGTTTTATAGCCTGTGTCATTTCCTCTGTCAGTTTACTTACTGCTAGATCGAGATGAGATATTTTAGCGATACTGACTACCCTTTCTGTTTCGTCAAGCCGTCCTGAAGAGCTGATTACCCTACTTGCTTACTGCAGACCTTTGTCAGGTAAACCTCCAAGCCCCCTGCAGATAAGGTCACATATCAAATTACATCCAGGATGCCTCCATATAATCCTACCGGGGATTAGATTATGACAGAAGAGGGAAATGATTTTTGCTGTTGTGGCTGGTGGTGGTGGTTAAGTTAATATTGTAGCTTGGAGATGAGGGCTTGTAGCTGTATTACATCCTAGAAGGCTATAGCTGGAAAGTGTTCATCTGCCTTTATGTGAAAATATTAAGGTTTAAATAATTGAGCATGGGCCCAGCCTCGAATCAGACACAATAAAGGCTAAAAAAATACACACACACATGAGATATGTAAGAAACCTGCCCCTACAGATAAATAACCACATGGCATGAAATTTGCACTATTACTTTGTTATGTGCACATACACACACACACACACTCACATATATGTATATATAAGCGACCCTATATGACTCTCTACCATCCTGCTGCTCATGAATAAATAAGTGAGCCTGGTGATTGCACCAATGCACCCTTCAATGTGACAAGTTGTGATAGCTAGGTTGTAACAATGACTCTGTGCTTCCCCTTAACTGCCTAACCACGACCACTTCTTGAGCAATGCCCTTCAGCTAATTCAGCTACCGAGGCTGTATGATAGACACGGAGTGAGATAGAGGGAACAAAACTGAGAGTCTAAAAAAAATGTTAGGAAAACGTAGCAAAGAGAAAGAAGATGCAGTGGACTGAGTGATTTCCTCTTCTCTCCCAGGGGTCCACTTGGGATTTCACAGCTGGAGGGTTAAACGGTTGCACCAACTCCTTCTCTTCGCGCCATCCACTCTGCACGGATCAGTAGCATCACCGCATGTCTGCACGTGTGCACGCAGCCTGTGTTTGCAGCCAAGCAGCAACTGATATACACTGATTGCGTTTCATTTGTGTTACTTTTCCTCAAACTTAACATCCAGTCTCACCTCAGCCCAATGGCGGGGTGTCTCCCAAAGGTGCAGACAGATGATAGCGGGCTCTGCCTTCACTGAACTGTAACAGCTCCAAATTGTTTATATAGGTATATCTACTCCATCACCTGGCTGGTGGAGACACACACACATGCATGAAAAGACAGTGGCATGCAAAGAATGAAGCTATGACAGACAGGGAGGTGGTCTGGTGTTGATACTGGATGCACCACGATGAAGGTGGCAGATAAGGTTTGACATTTCTGATCTGACATGCAGTATAGCCACATTCCTATCAGACAGCAGTGGTCTATTAGGAACTTTACACAATAAAGATAAGATGATGTGTGTAAATGATTGACGTGTATTCTAGCCTGTTTTTCAAATTGAACCACATGTCAGACTTCAACAGGAACCCAATTAGTTACTCAAAATAGATATTGTTTTGTAACTTTATACTTACTTTGTTAATTACTGAGATCTGCGAGCAGTCAGATATGAAGTTTGCTGTTAAAACTCATGTTAATACTGGTGCATGCTGGTAGCAAAGCATTTTATTTAACAGGTGTTCTTTGTAATGGCCAACAGGGGGCACCTCCTCTGGTTGCGATAAGAAGTCTGATTGTATAAAAGTCTAAGGGAAAATGACCCTTTGATCCTATTAAAAATTATGGTAGCCAAAAATTTCATCAGTAATCACAGTAGCTGTGTGGATCTTTTATATACAGACTATCATTCTACATGATCTCGAAGCCAGATTAAAAAAAAAAAAAACTCAACATAAAGAGACAAGTTTACTTTTTGAAACCTTTTCATTCATTGTGTTGGAACCATTTGTGGTGCTGAACTTGGCTGTGTAAACTGCAACTGACAGAAGTGAGAAGAAAATTGGAGCTCGGTTCACACTCTAGTTATTTTCACACCTCTGCATGACCAGTCACCACAGAAGTGGCCCTGCTTGTCAAACTGTTGGCTTTGAAAATGTAGGAAAAATATTGCATGCCTGAGACACTTTGGTAGGTACTGGTGGCAGGAACTTGGATAAGGCAGTGCAGTGGCTCAAAGGTATTTTGGAAATAAGTCAGACGCTGATTTTTGATATTATTTTGAGGAGAATTACCAAAACACTAAATCATGATAAACTGGTTTAGAAGGTTTAATACCACTGCAATTCAGACCAGCAAAATAAATAAAATAGGCACATAATTATAATTTTTAAACAAAACCATTTTCTTGTAAATTATTATATTAATAATCAGTAACTTGATACAGTCCACTGTATCAAAGCCTGTGTTGATGTCTGATGTTGAAATACACCACAAAGAGCATAGAGGTTTAGCCATTAGATGTAACGTGTTGTAGTTCACCACAGAAAAAGTTTGTTTGCATATATAACTGAAACATGTAATGTTGGACTCAAGTTAGATAGTAATACAGATGCAGTCTTATTGTTCAATAGGCATTAACATGATGCAGACTTTTACTCGTATTTTTTGAGTTATTTTGTTTTTAGGAGTTCTCTGGGTTGACTTTGACATGGAAAAATGGTCCAGTTTACCCTCCTCAGGAAAGGGTCACTGGGATTCAACCCTTAAGTCAGGTCAGGGACAGAGACTCTTAGGGTGAGTGTCTAATGACCATGCCTAGCCTGAAGAAGCTACATGGGTCCACCCTCTTGTGGGTCTACCATATAGTAGGGGCCATAGGGGTACGGTGTCTTGTGGACCAGGTGGCGATCAGGAGCAAAGATCTTGTCACTCCAATCCCTGACTTCCAAAACTTGCTTGTGGTACTTCTGTTGCAGTAGCATGCAAGTAGCACTGGAGCAGTTCACGGCTAAGTCTGGAGTGCCCTAAGTTGAAGAGTTCACGTATGTTGTTCATGAATGAAGGAAGAGCGGAGCGTGAGATTGACAGATGAATTAGGGGTACTGATCTGCTTTGGTGGAGAGCTGAGCATAAAAACGAAGCTGTCAGTTTGTCAGTCAGTCTGTATTCACAACCTTGACCCATAGTCATGAGCTCTGGGTAGTGACAGATACAAGCAGAAATGAGTTTGATTTAAAGTTTTCTTTCCAAGGGTGGCTGGGCTCTCCCTCAAGATAGGGTAAAGAACTCGGCCATTAAATAGGGGGTTGGAGTAGAATTGGTTCTAGCATCTGACTAGTCTGCCTCCTGGATGAAGTGTTTTGGGCATGACCTTTCTAGGAAGAGGCCTCCTAGCAGACCCAGGGTTTGCTGGAGAGATTACATCTTTCAGCTGGCTTGCGAATGACTCAGCATCCCTGGACTCTTTGCTTAGACTACTTGGCTTCATGACCAGAAACCAAGATCAACGGTAGAAAATTGATAAACGATTTGTGTTTTAATTTTGGGATTTTGTGGGCTTGATTGAGAGGATCTGCTGCCATTTCTCTGAGCTGCTGTCTCTGAGCGCAGGAGCACCTTAACTGACTTTACCTGTAAAAGTGGATGTAAATGATGACAAAGAAAATAGGAAGAAAATTTTTATGCACCAAAATAATCCTATAACAGGCACTGGTGAGGTTATCTCAACGGAAATGTGAATTTCAATGTAATATCAAAGGTCAGTTGCCACTTAATCTGTTATCAGAACAAGATAAAATCTCAATTATGTGTTGAGTCAACCTACTCTATGAGGAAACTAGTAATTTGACTAGTAATTACATATATATATATATATATATATATATGTCACCTCACGCTGTACAAAGTTTATATTTGCCTGGGTGGCTCCACATTCCAAAGGCTCAGTGACAACAAAGTTGTCAAATGAAGGTTACGACACCATATCTTAGTTATGCTTGTGTTTTCACTCAGTACTCCAGCTATGACGCATCTACGTTACCTTTAGCCTTCAACTTCCTATCTGCATCTCAGCCATTCAGGAGACGCACCGTCATGATGTGACGCCACAGTAAGTGCAAAAATCAGCTCAAAACCCACGTGATAACAAGGGACAAAACAAGAAATACAATGTTTTGGTAAAATTCGGTATGATCATCCACCTAAAATTTTACAAAATTGTGGCCACCTTCTCGGTCTGCATTTTGTCCCCTTCTCTCCTTACTACAATAATCCTTCCATTTGTTTTTTCTTCTGCCTCCACTCTATCTGCTTTTTCCTTCAACTCCCCCGAGCAAAGGGGACAGCTGCTTATCCCTGATAAACGCCTGGCATTTGGCACGGCAAGAGAAGGGAGAGAGGGATTGAGGAGGAACGGGGGCAGGGCTGGGCTGGGTTGTCAGGGGGTGGGGGTGATGGGGGTGGCCACATCGATGGAGACGGCAATGAGTGAAAAAGGCAGTGAGGATTAAAGAGCAGGGGTTTTTGGCAGCGGCCACTGTAGAAGTGTAGAGGAGGGGAGAAGATGAGGTCTAATCGTGACCTAGATTCCAAGACGCCCAGACATAATAGGCAAGGCCTGATTCAACGTGAACCCCCTCACCCCTTCCGCCCCTCCTACCCTCCACCTCAGTCAAAACAATAACAGACAGGAGAGGAGCTGCAGGAGGAGAGGGGCCCAGTGTGGGGACGGTTCCAGCCCACTACCCTCACCTCCCAAACCGTGGACAACATGTAGCCTCCTCTATATCTAACACTAGGCAGCTGCATGCAATGTTGGCCCCCAAAACGCTGGAAATTCTTGGAAAGAGAACCTAAGGAATGCCGGGGTAATGTTTGGATAAACTTCTGCTGGGGTCTTTTGAACAGACTCCTTTATTAGCTTGTGGATTGTTTCCTTTTGCCAGAAGAAAGACAAAAGCCTGCAGTTGCAAAGTGGTTTTTCTGTGAGTGTGGGAAGTGTGTGCCTATGTGTGTTTTCAATCAAAATGTGATGAATATGAAATTACTTCACACAAAGAGTTTGACCTTTGGGGAGATATTCTCACACTATGAGCGATCATTATGAAACATCAACCATTTTAAGGTAGGTATGTCTGAGACGGTTTCTTGTCCAGGACTAGAACTCAGTTACCTTGAGTCTCTGCAGGTTTCCCAATGGTCAAGGCAGAAGGCCCTCCTCCTCCTCCTCGAATGTGGTTTTTCCAGAGGTTTCTTCCCCTTAAAATAGGACCGTTGCCCGGTGTTTGCTCAGCAGAGACTGTTATGATTGTCAGGTTTTTCTCTACAGTGCTTAGAGATGACTATTGTTACAAATGAAACTGATATTCAACAGCTTTTCCTTATTTTCTGTCATACAAAAGACAATATTTGCCGCTATGTCTCATTAAACATGGCTAAAAGTTCAAAAAATAATGTGATAGTAATCCCTATGATCCACAAACAAGCTTTACACTGCTCTAAATCCACAGGGTTTTTTTTTTTTTTTTTTTTTTTACTGCTATATGAGATCAAAAACAGAGGATCTTCTTCTTCTGGCTAGTTCTGTTAGTGATTGTCAAAGTGGATCATCTGCCTCCATCTTACCCTGTGCATGTCATCCTCTTCTCATGCCCTGCTTCACTACATCCCCAACCCTCCTCTGTAGTCTTCCTCTAGTTCTCCTGCCTGGCAGCTCCATCTTCAACATCATTTATCCAAAATATCCACTATCCCTCCTCTGCGCATGTTCAAACAATCTCTAACTTTGTCTTTAATGCAGCCCTGCACTTCTGTCTCCTGTCTTTTTTGGAGCCATAGTCTCCAAACCATCCATCATATCTTCATGGCTTCTGTCAGAAATCACCCCTGATTTCTAATCATCTAAGCCCACTCCACCATGCCTGCACTCTTGTTTTAATTTCTCTGCATTGTTCATTGCTTTGGATGGGTCACCCAAGGTATTTAAACTTCATTTTCACTGCCTTGCCTGTCTCACTATCATTCATGCAGGTTCCTTAGCTCCTCATCTCTCCATACCACAGGTATGTCATCGGGACCAGCTGTTGTTCCACTCTTCATTTTTCCCATTTATGAATGTCAAGGTTTTTGTATCAGGTTTATAGTCTAGTTTTGTCTGTATCTGTCTCACTCTGTTTTTCCTCTCTGCCGTTATTATCCTCAGTCATTGCATCTCATCTTGTACCTGTTACCTTGGTTGCAGAATCAGACCGAGACAGACGTTGCAATGTGAGATGTCTCAGTGGGCCATGTCATGTGACCCTAGAGTGTTTTCCTTGTTAACTCTTTATTCATGCAGTTAGATTTAGAGCCTGTGGTGCATGTTAAACTCTAAATAGATTAATTGAAGAAGACCATCTTGTTTTTGATTTTCTGAATTATGAAAAAACAAATTAAACTAATTACCTTTTTTTGTTTTTATGAAGCAGGTTGTTTACTGATTGCAGGGATGGCACTTTCAAGTGTCCATGGCTGAAACATCAAACCCAAAGTTGTAAACACATTGCATGGTATCTTTGCCATACAATGTGTTACACAAAGGAAGACTTTGTTTAGATATGTTGGGGATTTTTAGCCTTTATTGAGATAGGACAGCAGAGAAAAAAAGAGGAAAGCTGTGAGCAAGGGAAGACACACAAGAAGCAACCTTGGCAGAAATTCAAACTCAGGTCTTGCCAATAGCGTTATGGGATATAGGTTACCTGCTCAGCTGAGTGAGCTATACCAGAGCCCAATAAATCCAGATGTCCCTGCTGAAGGCCACAGGCCAAAACACGTTGGTCAAATAAGAAAGAGATAATTTAGTAGCATGTTACAGTAAAAGAGATAAGATATGATAAACCTTTATTAGTCCCACATGTGGGAAATTTGTTGTGACACAACAGAAAGTGGACAGTGGAAAGTTGCAGCAGCAAAAATTAAGAAAAACAATTGAATAGGATAATATAAAAAGAATAACATACTATTTACAATAGAATAAAATACTACGTTGCCAGAAAAAAAAATTACACTGAGTGTTATTGGTTGCAGTGGAGGATGTTTGTGCCTGCGGAAGTCTACCACCAGCTCCTTGGTTTTTTACAATGTTGATCTGGAGGTAGTTCTGCTGGCACCAGTCCACAAAGTCATGGGTCAGTTCTCTGTACTCCTTGTCATCCCCATTTGTGATGAAGCCGACTGTTGCAGAGTCATCAGAGAGTGGAGTTGTGGGAAAAGTCTGCAGTGTAGATGGTGAAGAGGAACAGAGCCAGAACCGTTCCCTCTAGGACCCCCGTACTGCAGACGACCCTGTTCAACACACAGCCATGAGTTCTCACGTACTGTGGTCGGTTGGTGAGGTAGTCCAGCATCCATGTGGTGAGGTGATGGTGCACTCCTGAGTTCCCCAGCTTGTTTTTCAGGACTGTGGGAAGAATGATGTTAAAGGCACTGGAAAAATCAAAAAGCATGATTCTCACAGTGCTCCCAGCGGTCTTCAGGTGAGAGAGGGAATGATGTAGGAGGTAAACGATGGCATTATCCACTCCAGTGCCAGGCTGGTAGCTCACCAGGGACCAAAGCTGAGCCAGGACCAGCCACTCCAGGGTCTTCATCAGGGTCCTTGGGGCATGGAGTCTGATCACTTGTACCACACAAACGGTTTTCCAGAGCTGCAAAACTCTCCCCAGCCTTAGTCTCAGGTTGAAGATGTGCTCCATCACCCCACACAGTTGATCTGCGCTGGACCTGACAACCCTTGAGCTGATGCCATCTGGATCTGCTGCCTACTTGGCTTTAATCCTCCTCAGTTTCCTCCTAGCTTGGGTGGTTGAGAGAGGCTACATCTACACTAATCCGGATAAATTTGAAAACGGCGTTTTCGTCTAAAAACGCTCCACGTCCACACTATTGTTTTCAGTCGTTTTCATCCACACTGAAAACGCTTATGTTCCTGTACTGCTCATGCGTGAAACGTAAAACAATTCCACCTGCCGTTTATTTACTCTCTGGCTCTTTGAAATGTGGTGGCAAAATGTTGAGGAAAAGCGCCGAGTTTTATCTGGAGCATGTACAAACTGATATTAATCTTTAATAGGGCTGTCAAACAAAACAATTGCTGTAAAATGCCGTCCATTGTGTTAGTTGAATTGGTCACATGACTGCATTGTATGACTAAAATGCATCATCGTTTTCGAAAGGCTCCATTTTTGAAGTCCACACCACGACGTGAAAAATGTGTTTTCAAATTTATACACTTTGGAAAGCGGTTTCAAAAAGCTCAGTTTTCCTTGACCAAAATCACAATCGCAGTTTGGATGGAAGGCCCAAACGGAGAAAAAAGATGTGTTTTCAAACAAAAACCTATTAGTGTGGACATGGCCAGAGACAGGCTGGAGCCGTGTTTGGATGTGTGCTGGATGCTGTGGTTAGGGGTGGGGAGTCGTGAACAGGGTGAATAGAGGAGGTGTTAAGTGGCTGAGGTGTCAGAGGCAGTGGGTTAACATTTTTAACATGTCAGTTATGTCAGTAATCTTGATTTTATTGTTTCCACTCTGACTACACAAGAAATCTTTCAAAACCCAGCCTTCATGGTGATCTGCTGGATAATCTATGTGATCTTGGCTTTCTGTAAGGACCAAGCCTCCGCTCAAGGTACAGCAGATTAGCATGCTAACTTCAGTAGATAGCTCTGCAAACAGATACACAGACATCTTTGCCATAGCTGTAAATTCTGCTTATTATACTGAAAATGGTATTTGTTTATTTATTCTAACTTACTTCCCTAAAAAACCTAATTTTAAGGCAGTGGTAGGCAATTTGCCTAATCTCCACAACCCACTGACATTTCACTCTTATGACTGTGCTTGATTACCTTATTTGGTCAGATGCTGCTCATGGCATCCTGAACCAAAATGTTGGTTATTGGCTAAAAACAGGCGGATCACAAGAATATTTGAAAAAACCAAGGTCAGTGGGTTGGTTTGGGTAAAGCAGAATTTGGTTGTGAGTCAGGGATGGGGAGTTAGTGAGTGCAAGAGTGGGAGGATTGTGGGTTGGCTGCGCAGAGAGAAAGCAGTAGAGAGAGAATGATGGAGGCTCATCCCATAGCCACCAGCGACAGTGACCAGTCGCTGGATTGCAATCTGCAATCATTCCAAATAGATGCTGTGCATCCATAATAAGCATTTTGCGCTCATGCAAAGTTACAATTTGCACCTAAATACCACCTCTGGACCATGTGGTGGTGTATTTTTGACTTTTGGCTTCATACGGGCTAAATGGTAAAAAAAAATCTATGTCTATATAAAAGGGAAGAGATGAAGTTCTTTTCAGTGAGTTTTGACAGACACATTTCTGAAATACTGATTTAAAAACAGCAAACCAGTGAAATAAACCAGTGCCTGTTGATTCCCAAACATTCCCAGCAGCAATCGGCAGTTGTACAGTGGTTGTCACAGAGCGCAATAGAGCCATTATGCAACAGGGAGTAAGGCTCTATTGAAAAATATAGGAGAGTAAAAATAAAAAAAGGCAGAAAGGTCCCATGAGGAGAGCTAAGAGAATCTGCCAAGCTGGCTGGTACAAAGAAAACATACAATTACCCGAGCTACTTATGTGTTCACTAAGAGCCAAGTGATTGTAGGTGTTCTCTCAAACAGCAAAATCTTTGACAGTCATCCACTCTAACAGCCTGTGGCTTCAGCTCTAAATCTAGCTGAACGGCAACTGATTTATACCAAAGTGCTAAATATAACACAACTCAGCCAGGATATAAATAATCATAGCGACTAATGTCAGGGGCACTTCCTCCCTTTGTTCCACGTAGTGAGAGGCCTGTGTGTAAAAATAAAAGAGAGAGTGGGAGAGGGAAAGGAAAAGGGAGGGTGGGATTGCGTTAAATAAAGAGGTGAGTGAGAGACAGAGGCAGTGTGGGTTGTGATAAAGAAAGAGTGTGAGGTGCACTGTTGATGAGGATTTGGTCCTGCTATGGACATGAGGAATGTGCCAACTTTTCCCTGAGATAAAGAGACAAGGAGCTTAGGGCTAACGAGGACAGGAGGATGCTTTAATCACACAAGACCAACAAAAGCCAAGGAAGCTTGGATGGTGGGTTGTGGTGGCGCGTGTTTGCATTGGCAGAGGGAGTAAGAGGAGTCTGCACCTGCACTGTTGGGCTAAAACTGAAAATCCGACCCATCATGTTGAGCATGTATTTACTCAGCTGGAAACGAGCATTTGTGAAGCTAAATACCAAATATAATGGAGAATATATCCAGTACACGGCTAATCCAGCCAAGTTTTATGTCACCGATGGCCAGTCAAAACTGGCAATAACCTGAAGGAATTCAGCTGACAACTTAATCAGATCTGATTTGAAACTGCGCAGCTTTGGTGACAAATATAGCATTACAAAATACCAACCATGTCTAAAAATAGGACTCCACTGACTGCTCAAAATCAAAAGTGCAATCTTTGAAATGACACTTGATAGCGATTTTTTAAAAACGAAACTGGGCCATCATTTGCAGCTAATTAAAGCTCACTCTGTGTGGGAATAAAAAAAGATTTCATTTCTGCAAATGGCGCGTTGTTTTTTTTTTTTTTTCCAAAGAGTCGACTTTGATCTATTTGGGACACTTGGAAGCGGCTCAGGTCTGTGACATGGCTTGACATGGGGTTAGAGTGGACTCTCTTATTACAGGGCTTGCAGAGGTTGTTATTGGCTAAACATTGGTTGGTGGTGGTACGTTGAATAATGGATGACTGGCCCCATGTTCTTTTTTCGAGGTAAAATGGGCACCTAGCAAATGAGGGGCTGGTCAGCGCTTGTGGCCTCGCTGTCATATGATACAACACTGCAGACGTCACTAGCACACACGCACACATTAAAAGGGGGACTGTATTAGAAGCCCACATGCACACACACACGCACAGACAGCCACAGTATAAAGAGATATCCACACAGGCCTAATTGACGATCACTGGTTGACATACAGCAACAGGTGCAGCTGTTCCAGAGCAAAAACGTGCGCCTGTGTGCGTGTTCATCTGTAATGGAAACCGAGGCTGCTCTTTAACCATAACTACTGCATGCATGAGCCCTTTCCCCCCACCCGTGGATTAGCTTTAAAACGGGAGAGCAGGGGGACTGCTCGGTTAGCATAGAGGATTAACCTCCACCACATGAAGGGAAGAGAAAATATCCAGTTTCCTCAAAGAGCACAAAGACCAAAATTAACATCTGGCTTCATGAGTGCTTTAAATATTCCATACAGGCATTTGGGGGCATATACACAAAGGCTATGATTGTATTTGTCATTTTAGGCATTGTACTAACAAATATTCACAAAGCAGTTCATACTCAGAGGCCCTCTGCAAGACGGTTTATTGCTGAAGAACACGTCTGCTGCTGAGATCAAACTGTCGACCTTCTGGGCCTGGGCCGATCTCGGTAACTCTTCTCTAGCCTCGTTTCATCAGCGTTTTGTCAGGTGATAATGACAGGCGGGATCTTGCGTAAGCTGAGAAGCCAGGTTACGGCCAGGCACTTGTGCTGATGTACGTCTTGAAACACAGCCAGTATAACCTGAAACTTTGGGTATGTGAAAGCTCTGCAATCCCGCCAGGACACCCTGTCCCCCAGTTTTACAAACCATGGACTCGGAGTGAAGGTTACACTTGGCATGGTGCATTAAAATCAATCTAGGAGCAGCTTACGATTTTGGTGAATGCAAAATATAAAATGAGAACATCAATATCAGTCTTTTTATTTAATAAGCGTAACTAAAACTAGCGTTTTCAGTCGTTTTCACAGAGTTGTGTGTCCACATTGAAACGTCCGAAAACGCTTACGTTCCAGTACTGGAAGACGATTTGACCTGCCTCATTTCTGTCTGCCGATTATTTACTTTTTGGCTCTTTGAAATGTTGCGACAAAATGTTGAGGAAAAGCACCAAGTTTTTTAGATGGACTAACAATGAGGTGGAGTTGTTCCTGCGAGTACAAAGTACAAAGTTGCAAAAGCGAGTGAGAATTAATGAATTTGAAAAGCTATCTGGAGCATGTACAAACTGATATTAATCTTTAATAGGGCTGTCAAAATTGAGCGCAAACAAAACAACTCCTGTATAATGCCCTCCGCTATCTTAGTTTAATTGGTCACATGACTGCATCACGTGACTAAAATGTGTCATAGTTTTCGAAAAGGCTCCGGGTTCGCTGTCCACACTGCAAGGCGAAAACGGCGTTTTCAAATGTATCCGCTTTGGAGAACATTTTCAAAACGCTGGGTTTTCCTTGAACAAAAACGCCGTCTCAGTGTGGATGGAAGACCAAAACGGAGAGAAAAAGATGCGTTTTCAAACAAAAATGTATTAGTGTGGCCTAAGGGGATGCCACCAGTTTTACATATAAAGTCAGGGGTGCTGAAAAGTGTTAAATCCAAATCAGCGGGGCCATAGCTGGACTGGCCATCGGGCATACCGGACATTTGCCCGGTGGGCCGCTGGCGATTTTTTGTTTTTATGGGCCGATCGATTTTTTTTTTTTTTGAGGGTATAAATAATGAAAGGTGTTGGATTGGCCAATTGGTCATGATCGACTCTGGGCTGGACCAATTACAGCCGAGGAGGTCGGATGCACCCTCCCCCTTGTTTAGCAATCTTATAGACGAACTAAAGAAAATGGAGAACAAAAAAAGGAAAGGAGGTGCAGAAAAAATTAGGGCCAAAAAGAAACAAGCCCTTCAGGCAGACGCTGCCAAATGTGTAAAAATAACTGAATTGTTTGGCGGTAGCTGTGGCATAGCTTCCACAGATTTAGCAACATCAGCAAGTGGTGGAGGCCAGCAGGTGGATAAGGGAAAGGGGAGGGAAGAGGAGGAGAGACCCGAGGCATCCGCCGGTCATAGTGGCAGAGGAACTGAACTTCAGGTAAGAAGTTATGACCTGCTGTCTGTCTGTGTCAGATATAAACCAAATTTAGTTGGAGTTTATTTTCGTTGTGCTGACTTTTTACAGTCGCTTAGAATAACTGGTACTGCGTACTAGCTAGCATGACGGAGTTTATATACTGCTGGGCAGGTGCTATGAAGTTACTGATAGTAAATTTTATTTTATGCTTAAGGTTAGTTTCTCAAACTCCTCAAAATCTTAACAAATTGTGCCAATCCTTACATGTTGCACCAGCTGATTTATCATCAAAAGTGGAGAAGTCTGTGACAGAGGAGACAGAAGAGCAGCAGAGAGAGATGGAGAGATGACTTTATGTCATCCATGAGGGATGCATTTGAAATATGTTTCACATATTATAGCCCAACAAGTTACTTATAGCAATTTAAATACAAGCAATCAGTTTTTGGCAAATACCGGAAATCAGTTTTTGGCAGACAATCACTTTTTAGCACAACACCAACTAGTGCAGTTAATAATACAACAGCTTCTTGCCATTTTTTGTTTTTCTTTTTATCGCTGTGTAACTGAGTTCAATTGAAGGCCTGCATGCGCTAGTACCCTTGCCACAAGTTCCCAGAATCCTTTGCGGTTTTACCCCTGAATGACGTCACATTTTTGGTGGGCCGGTCTCTAGTCAAAATGCCCGGGTTGATTTTTTTGTCCCAGTCCAGCCCAGAGCGGGGCAGTGTACAAGTCGGGGACCGCTGGTCTACTGTGGTCCTCTGGGTCTTTCAGTGTTGCTGTGCTGGTCAGTTTATTCCTTCTTTATAAGACTGCAGCAGACTGTCGATTTAGTCACTGTTTAAAATGTTCCTTTTTCTCTGATAGGTGTCTTGGTTTTTGAACCTAATGCTTCATCAATATCTCATTGGACCTCATGTAAACAGTGCCAGTGAACGGCTACCAAACACAAATTCAACACTCCACGTATTTTGAAAAACAAATAAACCTAACTGTGACAGAAAAAAAGAAAAAAAAACTATTTTGATCACCTTAAAGCAGCTGTTATTGTAAGAAATATTGTCTTTAACAACATTACATGAAGTTATAATAGAGGGAAAACCTCTCAATCAAAACATCTCCTATGAGCAAGCACTCGGTGTCAGTGGTGAGGATAAAAAAAACTATCTCTTAGGAGGAAGAAACTTCTGGAAGGAGCGCTTTCAGTAAGCAGGGCTTCTGCCTTGACTGATTGGGGTGAGAGAAAAAATGAAAGAGAAGCAAGAGCATAGACAAAACTACAAACAACAAACATAACAAATCCGGAACGCACTGCTCCAGAGCCGGAGATACCTGCAGAAAGATGCAGTTTTGCCATCACGGCGACAATCAGTCATGAGTTTTTATCAGGCGTTCTGAAAGGGTCAAACTTATCAAATAACAACATTTCCTCCAGCTGACCTGTACTATGTGTTTACACCTAAACAGCGGCACCCTGCCTATTTGCACTGAGACGAACAATGGTTTATGCTCCAAGTCTGTTTTACATTGAAATCAGTAATGGTTCAGGGAAAAGTTCATAAACAGAGCAACAGTGGAAGGAGCAGGAACACTCATTAGAGCAAACTGCAGGTATGAAATTGGCTACACATTTATGGTCATGTGTTGTTCCACTGACCTTGAAATGCCGATGCCATTAACAATTCCCTCAGTAAAGGTTTGCTTATTACTCTGAGCCACTGTTACCAAAAAAGTCTGAATGGCATAATCAGGAGGGCATAATCAGCTCTCCCCTACCTGGGCTAGATGGAAGCAGCCATGCATCTCATGGGTGAGCGATTGATGTTGATTGAAGGTCATTACTTAGCACAGCACTGAACTCCTGACCCCACCCCGAGGGGTGTAAAAACCCCTCGACACAAGGTCGAACAGCGACCGGTATGTCATCAGACAAATGAATTGTCCCAATGCAGGCGCATATAAACACATATACTAAGGGAGTTTGACACACAAAAAAGTGACACACACCCACACACACACAATGGCTACATCCCAAAGAGGATTCAATATCATATGCCATAATCGGCCTTTAAGCCTGAACAGAGGGGGTCCCTGCAATAGATGAGCTTAGAGTGCTTCAATCCTATTTTATCTGCTTATATTCCCTGTGCTCATAACTTTTGGGACTTAAAACAACCCTGGGTCAAAGTAAGGTTAACCCCGAGGTGACCCTTGAATGGTGTATATTAAGTCTGTTGTGGCCAATTTAGGAGATAACACTTTGAAAATCTAAACTTTAATTCAGCATCAACTTTCTCCAGAAGACGACTCAGGTCTTTGAAATTTTCATTCATCGGCGTAGGAAATGGAATGATGTGGATGCAAAAGTCCCCACGTTAACATATACTCACTCAAACATGCTCAGAGATCCAATTACAAAACCTGCGCTACATCATCTCCAGGGAACCCGTTAAAACACGCACCAAACAAAACGCAGGTGAGATGAAAAAGCTGAAAATTGGATCACAAGGTCTCCCTCGCTTCCTCTTTTTGCCCCCCAGTTTGTCTCTGAGCTTGCTTCACATGTGGCAGCAATTTTTTCCTGTCTTCTGAGAATTTGGCTAATCCAACCAGGGACCACCACGAGGAGTGGGGTAGTTTGTTTTTTTATGGTCTCTGAGTATCCTTCAGGAATACCTACAATGTATTTAGTGATTCTTCATCCTGCTCAATTTCTTACCAAAAGTAGCAGCAGGCAACTTCTATCCCTCTAAACAGACAAGCCGACTCCCTCCCTCACAAGCAGGCCTCTGCCACTCCTAGTGGCTGCTGGTCAGATACAGTAACAACAGCTCTCCTGAGACCTTTCTGCTGCCTTTTATGGAGGTGTGAGCAATGCTTTTTGTTCTACATCAACTCAAACAAATTGCTCCCAATACATATTTCCCTACTGCACGAGCTACAAACGAGGCATGAAGTGCACATAAATAAATCAGAGGTACAACAGCATGAATACCAAAGGACAAGGTTGTTATGAAAAATGTAACCCTGGCCTATGACACGCAGGTTTGAGAAGAATCCTCTCCTCTCCTCCGAACGGCACTCTATCACTCTGTCTCTCTTTAACTGATGAACAAGAAAGTCCCTAATCCTGACCCAGAAGAACATATGCTGAGAGGTGGGGGTTGGGGTGGAGGAGCAAGAACAGATAGACTGGAAAAAAAGAAAAGAAAATGGCAGCTTGGGGTGAAGCTGTGAGACATAGGATAGCAAAAGAAACAAAGAAACTACGAAGAAGAAGGAGAAAAAAAAGATGAAATAAAGAACAAAAATATGACCTGTAAGCAAAAGCCTAAGCTGAAATGAAAACGCCTGGAGAGAGGGAGAGAAAAGAGAGAGAAGAAGGCGGTGAACTCATTAAAGGCTTATCCCGCCGGGATAAGGCCGCCCAGCAACCTGGGTGAGACAGGGTTAACTAATCCGAGCCACAGCTCCTCCCTTGGGATCTGGGGCACACACTCTGATCCACACACAGGCTCAAGCTACTGAACCTAACAAGATCACAGGTGATTTCTCTCCACTCCACTGTTTCCCCCAATACATACAAGACAGATCTGATGTTGATGCTCGTAGGGTCAGGCTGAAGGTTTGGTCCACCAGACTTTTGTAGGTTAAAGTGAACATATGCCTCTTATTTACCGTCCGTTCACAGAACGGGACGGTAAATAAGGGACAGGGACAGCTATTCAATCTGGGTGTTGGTTATTAAAAGCTTAATATATATGTCAAGAATCTTTAAAACCTGCCCGTAGGGGGTTTTCAAATTATTTATTTCATATTTAGTGGTGAACAAAATACCTTTGCAGTTAAAACATTTTGCTGACTCTTACGGGTGACGTCACATGTGAAACAGAACCACATAGAGAATGTGACAATACATTTGTAGGGGGATGATGAAATGAATATAATATATAATTGGGATTATAATAAAACTTTTATAAGAAAAAAAAATGTAAACACAGAAAAATTTAAAATTTTTGTGCTTCAATTGGAGGAGGAGGAGATAGAGTACAAACAGATTCTTTGTTGTGATCAGTGTTGGATTTACTACTCAAATAAAGTAATGTATTACACATATTACACAGAACTAACCCAAACTTCTTAAAAGTAATGCAGTACGTTACTTAATTCTTCCAAGAGAGAAATTCATTTTAAACTATGTTACATTAGTTTTGTGTACACATCCATGTCAGTGGGTGCACGCTATAAACATAAAGACTGTGAACGGGCGCAAAAAGTACTGATAGAAGGCCGGGGTGTCCATCTGTCATGGAGAAATATGTTGGGTACTCATTGTAAAGAGGACAACTGTCCTGGAGATATGGTTCACTTCTTGTTGGTATTTTTAAGTCAAGGCTGTGTGGTGTCGATAGCTGGGTCCTTCTGTGCATGCTACCGTTTCACTTTCACTTTTGTATGGGTGCTCTTGGGATCAAAGGACTTCATAAAACTTATTATGCAGGAAGATTCAGTTACTTACCAAGCAGCAAGTGGCCAGAGAACTGGACTGTTCAGGTACGTAACACTCAGTGTGTATTCACTGCCATGATATGATTAAAGAAAACAATACTGTTTGCCTCAGCTCCAGCTGTTTGTAGGCATCACATATTTTGGAAAGCTCCTGAACGCTTGTGTTCCTTAATGCAAGTCAGCTTGTAATCTTAATAACAAACAATAAAATGCTACCATAACAAAATGAATGAACAAAAAACATAACAATAAAAGGTCATCTTTCCAGTTGGCTTGGGTTGAATTATTCTCAGAGTTTAGAGAGGTGGCAACAGTCAACAGTTATCTTGAAAACTGTAATCAATACGTCCAAATAATATGAGTAAAGTAATGTTGTTTGCGGATGACACAGCTATTGTGCTGTGAAATAACTCGGAACAACTTCTGCATGGAGTAGAATTGTACAGATTTTGCCACTAGGAAACTAACATATAATTTAAAAATATAGAATTGGAAATAGTATCGGAAATTATTATTGTCATTATTATTATTGTATCTTTATTTCAGACATATCTAACCCACCAATATATACATGTACACATACTTGCATTTACATGTACAAATACGAATATATATGTACATACACACACACTTATGTGCTCAGACAAAAACAGAAAAATAAAATAAACAGAGTCTAAATGATATTATATAACAATTATTATGTCTGAAATGGAGTAAGAAGAAGTATGTACATACTTATTAATCCCTACCCCCTGCTCAGCATTCTATTGAATCACAATATTCATTGTAAATCAATTCTCTTGGGATGGTAATACATCAGAAACCATCCTGGATATCTCACATATCAGCATCCAACTAATGTATACCATACATAGAATGAAATAAACTCAAAAATAAATTCTTACTGGAAAAAAAAGGCAAAATGTGACTTTACTTTCCAAGAATTTTTCAATGACCCCTTTGTGAATATGTGTGACTGTTGGGTACAAAGAACAATGACGGTGTCGCCACGTCCTTTCGAAGAAATCCTCGAGGCAAAGGAAGCAGAGAAATGTTTCTCCTTCTGTTTAGTCATGTGTTATTTAATGTTGGTTCTTTTTGTACTTTGTCTTCATCATGTGCCTTTTGCAACAGCCCAAATGTCTATTTTGGTATTTTTTTATATTTGTCAATCTCTGTCTGTCTCTTTTTATATCCCAGCTCCTAATTTTTTCATCTTTCACTGTCTCTTTCTCTCAGTGCTTCCAGACAGTGGGCTGTATGCGCTTTTACTACATGTTGACACTCCTGCTCCGCCTTGCTCTAGCCATAATTGGCTGCTTGGCTTCATCCTTGTATATTACATACACACACAAACACACACTCACCTACACATACACACAAGAGAGGGAGAGAAAGAAAAGGCAGAGCAAAAAAGCGAGACAGGGAGAAAGGAAGGGGAGTGGTAGCTGCCGGCGCCTGGGCCTGGTCAGTGTCTACTGTTGATCTTGGTTGTGGTAATATTTAGTTTAAACACTAATAGCCAACCACATGTAAATGTCACACAGCATCAGGCAAGTGCCCTGCAGCACGAGGGCAAGGACTGAAAGTCGCCATATGAAAGACAGATGCAGGGACAGCGACATGGAAACACAAACCCACAGATTCACTTGTACTGTACACACTGAAGGAGCCTAAAATATTACCATCTTACATTAAAAATAATACGTTAAAAATAATGCCCACCCCCTGTGTTTGCTTGTCATAAAGAAAACACTGGCCAAATAGCATTACAGACAAGCTTGTAATTGCAGAGGAAATTCAACATGACAGATGACTACCCCTTTTACCATCTATGCTAAGAAATTCAATTGCACCATAAATGCTTTGTATTGGTACTAAATAGACATCTAGAGCTTCACAACATGCGTTTTCTGCAGTATAATATAGATCCAGCATCAGAGAAATGGCTTCTAAATAGCAATTTTACTCATCTTATTCAAATAAATAACCTAAAACCATTCAACCATTACACTTAAACTCCCCCTTGTTTAGCATTATAATGCTTCGTAATTCTCTCAATCTGATTTTTTTTTTTTATCTCCCTCCTGAGTTCCCCTCGTCTATTCAGTGAAGTAGGAGGATTGCTTGGCCTAGATTTATCTGCCCCGGATACTCTAGGGGTGCCTTTAATGGGAAAATAATGATATCAGTGCAGATTTACCTGGGCAGAGTCCTGCAGATAAATGGGTCAAAAGGATGAAAAGGATGATGGAGCTACTCAGCACGAACAGGATCTGACAGGTCAGATGCTGAAGGTGTGTGGTTAAGGAGTAGGTCGTGTTAAGGATTTGAAAGAGAAATTTTAGCAGTTGTTTCCACTATATTCCCATTGGTCTGTTTCTATCCATTTGATCTCTGATCCATCCATCTACCCATTTTCTTCTGCTTCTAACTCAGGGCCATGGGAGAACTTGTTAAATTAAATATCTGGTTAAGCAGGAACATTACTCCAAACACTCCCCGAAAAGTCATTTCATCTTAAAAATTTCAAGAGATTACAAAAATGACATACTAACCAAGCAAAGTCAATCAATATTAACTGCAGGAGTGATCAATGGCCAACCTTCTTCCTGTACTGTCAAAAAATGCTTAAAAAACTCATTGGTGTGTTCTTATGTGGAAACAAATTTGACAAATGATTTCTGGTGTTGCTAATCGCAGTGACAAATACAGTGCCAAATAATAATAATAATAATAATAATAATGGATTGCATTTATATAGCGCTTTTCGAGACACTCAAATCGCTTTACAATTCCACAAATGACTTATCAAAGCTATCCAACATTAAACCTATGAATGACCACGGCAGACCCGATGGCATGAACATGCTTTGCAGCATACTCTCCCGCTGCCAGCTCAACATACCAACAACATTCACCAAAACTCCCAAACTTTTAAACCTGCGAGGCGTGATTGCAGATGTCAATCGCACCTGCAGCAGCATCGCAAACCACGGCCCGCCACAAAACCATAAACAATGAGACTGATATTGATGAGACACAAAATTTCAATATTCTCGACAAGGAATGGATTACAGGAAATGTAAGAACATGCAGCTAACGATGAAAATGATGAAAAATCAGATGATCTCAGTGCCAACCCATGTAAGCCGGTGGCTCAGGTGACTTTCTTCAGGTGTGGTATTTAATACCTCAGTATATCTGGCCTAGAAACTAGTTGAGTTTCTGGCAACCTTAATGAAAATGGGCGTTCTCCAAACAGCTGGCCAGTGGTTGCTGAGGTTGCCGTTAGTCGGTGGGTGAGAACGGTCTTAAAAAGGTATATTGCGCTGTACCAAAAATCTCCTTGGAACAGCTGTTATCGACAGCAGATTACGTTGCCTATAGTTTACATCGAAGACACAGATTTGGCAACAAGAACTCTCCAACTTCTCTCTCAGTGGTAGTGAAACTGTGGAAGGTGTCGCAGATGCAAACCAAAAATTGTTCTTTTTCAAAGTAAAAGTTGCACCTCTTCAGACATCTTGGTCACAACACAACTTTTACTTTGAAGGCAGAAATTCTCTGTTTTGCATCGCACTTTACCAAGTTTCACAACTGGTTGGTGAGTATTTGCAGACTAGTCATGTTCAAAGTACACGTGACCACAGAAAGCTGCTAGCAACCAAAGCAGGACCTTTTCTAGGTACGTGAGACCTAACCTGTTTAAATGTGGATCTGCAAGCAGCTTTGCAACCCACCTCCACTCCAGCTTCTTGTTCCATGATGTATCTCATTATTTGTGGTATTTGTTGTCACTGATGCTGCTCTCTTCTGTGCTGCTTGTCTTCCTTTGACTATAATGGTTCTGACTGAAATGCTATATGACAGCCCCAAAAATCATTCATTTAAGAGACATTTATGAAAAAGGAAGACCATGAATACTGCAACCAATCAATATAAATTTGATTTGATCCGATTTACTACATGTTACGCCAAATGTTCACATCAGCATCAGTCACTCCAGTTTTTTCTCTTGAAAACTAGTCCTGTTTGGTTTGATCTGATTCGATTCAGTTCAGCTCAAATCAATGCCCGCCTTTTATGCCGGGGTACGACAGCACTGTTTACATTGTGAACTCAAGCTGCGGCATACAGGGGTCCTTTATGCAGCACAATCACAGCCTTGGACATGTCCACACGCCTGTGAAGCAGTCGGTCCATCTGTGCTTGGCCTAGTTTTGGTTTTATGTGGTGGCATTCCAAACCTCATTCTCAAAGGGGACAGACAGAGACACACTGTGTGTCTCGCACTGGATAAATATAGCCATGACATTCAAACAGCCTGTAGTTTGGCTAGTCAATTCATTTTGGCAGGCGCGAGATCATCAGACGCCCCAGCAGTGTGTATACTCACAAAACCAAGCCTAAACAGACAAGGAATTTATTTCAGCTTCATGGGTTGCACAATAGATATAGACTGACTCAGCCAGGTCAAATGCATGCGTAACGCATGCATATATATTACTCACAAATTCTTACAGGTACGGGCGTGTTTGAAGTCGAGGGAAAACGCACCAGTTGTCGTTCTCACCATAAAAACTCTAGCATCCCAAAACCGCAAAGCAGGTTTCACCCATTGCTCCAAGGTGTCAGCTTATACAAGGGCGGTTGTGTATTTTACCAGAGATCAACATTCTTGGCACAAGAAAGGAGGAAACCTTTACATGTGAATTCACTACAAAAGGAGTGGGAACATTGATGAGCTACGTGTGCACGGGAGTTTTCGTACAAATATAAGAGACGTGACAAGAACAGTTTGTGAAAGTTACCTGGAGGCTGAAAAGCTTCAAAAGCCACTGACCATTTAGACCACACAAATCTCTGTATTACAGATTATAAAAGGAAAAAAAAAGACTGATCACTCTTAAATAATGACACTACTTTCATAATCAGCAAATCTGGCACTATTTGACATAAGGCTGGCGACAATCCAGGTTGCCTTCACTTGTTAAACCATTGGCTACACCTTGGGGATTGATAAAACAGCTTATAAAGCTGAACAGTCATCCCACCTGTCAGTTTTCTCATAAATCTTTGTAATTTTTTTGCATCTTTATATGTTTGGTAACAGTGACAAAGCACTGAAAAAGAATTCAGGTTTGTGTGTTCACCCAGGGGCAGGACATCCTCTGTGTGCCTGACACATGTGCTCGAGTAAGCTCTACTGTGAATGAATGCGTAGCATGTAAGGTGAGTGGTTTGGGCTGGATTGAAGCGGCTGAGAGGGCCATGAATAATGGAAACAGAAGGAGTTGAGCTGTGGCTCTAAAATCTACTGTTGTGAGCGCAGGCTGCTTTTAAGGATGGCCTGGCATTTCAAATTGCTTCAAAGCCTTGAAATGTGTGAATTTTTATCTTCTTTCAACTGTTCCTTTTGAATTCAACCAGAAAAGGGATTTTATCCTTTTAAATGGCAGCCAAACATCCCATTGACATTTAGACATATCAGTGGTTTGACCTATTCGGTTTATGAATCACTGATCATTTGCATTAGCTCTGCAAAGTATACAGTGGTGTGTCAATGTTGGTAAAGAAACCATAGTTACACTGTATGAGTCACAGTGTAGCTGCTGCGTGTTTACCTAGTCTCGTCCAATACTACACAGGGATATCCCTGGGAAAAAGGACACTCCTTGAGCCAACTTCTACTATGGCTTTAGTATCTTTACTTCATCCTTATTTATCCAAGGAAGATTAACGGAGTGCACCCTGAACACCCACTGTTATCTCACATTTACACCTGGGAGCAGCTAAAGCCTGCCAAGGGTCTATCGGGAGTGAAGGACTTTATTAGAAAAGGCTACGCATTACAGAAAAAGCTGAAGGGATATATATAAAGGCAGTTGGGTAATAATTTTCCATGGGGCTAATAATGACCTAGGATTATCCGCTGAAGCTTAAACATGGATGGTGGAGAACACGAGTCTTCATAGTTTTGACCTTTGGAAAAATGTGACCTGGGGAAAGATTTCTGTTGGTTTGATGGAGTGGAAGACAGTAACACTGCACCTGTAAGGGTGGTCTTGGACCACCTACAGTTTTAAAACAAAAGGGAGGCAAAAATGTGCTTAATTCTGTTGTACTGGTCTACACAACGAGGTTCATTTTTATGAAGCATTGGAAATCTTACACTATAAAAAATACTGAATGAAAAAAGAAAATGTCATTTTTTGGGGGTGGGGGTGGTTCTTTGTTTTTACGGAGGTCTCCATAAATGGTAAAATTTGTGGTGAAATATTGGAACAATTCTGTAAATTCCAAAAATTTACAGTTCAAAAATGGTTTAGAAATGGTTTGTTGTACTTTTTTCTGTTTTACTGTGTAGATTTTAAAAGAAAAACACAACAAAAACATAACATAGTCAAATTAGTTGCAGTGTTTGAATGAAATTTAGCACCTGAGTGCAATTCACAGGGAATTCACTGTGGCTTATTTCACCCAGGACTAGTTCAGCTGAAAGGTTAATAAATTTCTTAGGTTACATAGGTACTATCTGTTTTATGACCACATTTCTTAACTGGCTAACATTCTCAGCAAATTCTTAGCAAATTTTGATGTCACTACACAGACTGCAGTTTCTCCCATGAAATATCCGTGCAAATGATCCAGTCAAGGCAAAAATAAACTATGTGGAATCCGTTGATAGCACTGTCTTAAATATTTGGATTTAAATTGGTCACTGAACATGCAGCTAGACAGAAACCAACCAATCAAAGGCTCTCTGAGCCACACTTTCTCCAACATGCAGCATTATCAGTTTAAAACATTCACAAGTTGCTAAAATTACCATTATATTATAATATTACCATAGCTATGGTGTAATGTCAAACATGTCTATGTTGTCATGTCCAATGACCATAGCATGCTAAACTGCCACCTTTTGGTCTCACCATTGTGTGGGATAACGTATCATTGTAGAGTCCATTCTATCCTCAGTCAAATGTGAAAGCATGGATAAGTAGCGCAGCACAGAAATAACAGCTTTAAAAAAAATACAGCCTATGATTCTGACCTCTTACCAATCAGACTGTGAGCCGGACAGTTAGTGAGGGAATCTGTTTTAGAGAAAGCAACTGTTTGAGAGTGAGATTAACCAGTAAGTGGTACTCCTGTTCTTCCACACTGCCTATGATCTCCCCTAAAGACTGAAGGCGTGGTTTCTGCAGCAAGCTGAGTTTGTGCAGTTTTCGTAGCTCTGTGCCAGTAACTGCTGATGGCAAAGAAGAACATCAGTTGTCCCAATTTTAAACCATATGAGAGAAACTGAGATATAGAAACTAGTACAAGCAGTGCTGTTTAGCCTTTGGTTCTGGGAAGTCATTGCTCAGAATGTCCCTTAATTACAAATTTAGAATATGAATCTCATTATTTCACATAAAATGTCTTTGTACTTTGGTGTATTATTGATGAATATGTGGGGTGAGGGTCTTTATCAATAGAAAAAGCTGTAAATTCTATGAAAATATAATTAAAAACCTTTGCACTCCTTCACATTTTCTAAACTTTTCAGGTTGGTCAAATTTGAGTCATTTGCCTGGCCAATTCTGGCCCCCAAGCCTTATGTTTGACACCCTGATGTAAACCCTATACCAGCTAACAAACCTGTCAAGTTATCGTGCGTTTATTAGTATACCACTGTTGGCATTAAAAACAAATGCAAATGGAATAGCGCCTCACAGAGCTGCCACCACGCCTCTGTTTTTTTAGTCTAGTTTTTTCCACAAAAAGATGCTGCTGTTATCTGATGTTAGCTTTCAAACTGGAAGAAGTGAAAAAGATAAAAGCCCTCACTTAGTTGACTTGATTTCCTCCACATTCACCCTTTAAATAAGCTGTTAGCATTAAGAGCAGCTGCTGGTGGAGGTGAAGTGCTTCTCTTTCACTTCCCCGCTGTGCGTGGTTGCAGCTTGTCCACAGTTTGTTTTGGCACGCGTCCAATCCTGCTTGATCTTTAACCTCTCAGCTGTCTGACCGTGACACTGAAGGCAGTCGCTTGATCTTAGGATTGATCGGTAATAACTACTCTGATGTGCTGCTGATTAGCTGAGGAGAACTCCTTCCAAGCGATTATAAAGCAAAAACATTACACTGAAATATTTTTTCTTCTTTTCTGTGCGTAATGTTGTCAACAATAACTATTATGGGTCCACTCAGCAGCTCACACGTGACTCTTTTGTCTGCATCAGTTAATGTAACCTACACATACTCCCTGCCGTGTTTGTTGCCATATCAGAGTGGATTGTGTCATATTGACATTCAACAGAGCTTGTTTTTGACATTTGTCAACAGTGGAAGATTCTTGGGAAGGCAAAGACAAGAACTGGCGTAATAAAATGAGACAGTATGGCATAAAACTTGCTGTCTGACCAAAAAGGTGACAGAGTCGAGGTACATTCACCAGCAAACATGTGCCCTGTTCTTGAGGAAGCCCTTTGTGTAATACAGTCTTTCCTCAAAGCTCTCTTGCTATTTTCCTTCTCATCACTTCTCCCGCACTGTAAATCACGTGTATTTTTTCTGGTTCTCTCCCCTTTCACTTCATTCACACCTCTCTCCTTGTGTCTGTCTCTTCTGGGACATTTTGTGCTTCCGCATTTGTTTGAGGGCTCACGAGATAGCACAAGCATGCCACAGCAGCGCACTGTCTGTTTGGCATTGTTTCATATTAGTTCAAAGCTGAGAGACAGTTTGTACTCAGTCACTCATTATGCTATCTCTGCAGATAGAGACTTCAGGAGGCCAGAGCTGCTGCTTCTTCTTTAATTAGCACTTCTGTGACCACAAAATAAACATTAAAGCTTATGTAGTAGTGGTTTGGTGAAATTAGCACTGCTTTAAAAAAAATAATCATTTTATCAATGGATGAAATAACTATGTAAAAAGTGTTATCCTGCCCACAGGATAATCATCCCCCACTCTTTCATTCTTAACGGCTATGCTATGATTTTGCAGCCGACATCTTTCAATATGCTATTCCAGTAGAACCATTCTTATCAACATCCAGGTTATTTATTTATTTATTTTTTGGGTCAAAAACCTTTTTTAAACTCACAAACATCACACATGCAAAGCTGGAACTGTTAGCTTCTTAAGAGTTACGTGGCTTACTGAAGACCTAGTAGAGATCAAAAGCAGGGCTAAAAGACAAAGATCAGCTGGACAGAAATAGGACCAAATAGTTGCTATTGTTTCTTTATGTCTGCTAGATGTATAAAAGGTCTTCATTTGCCAATGCTACAGTCACGCCAGGCAAAAACAGTGGTTAGAGTGCGAAACACAAGCAGAATTATTGAGACTGTGGGCAATGTTTGTGGTGCATCAAGATGATAAGACAATAGCAATTAGACAGTCAGTCTGCTATAAATTTGTGATTAAATGAGGCTAAGTTGACAATCTGTTTTAGCTAGTGCTGCGAAAAACACAAATCTGTAGCCATATCGACAACTTGGGTTCAGAATCCAGTCAGAAGCTCAAAGATTTAAAACAGAAATTCAGAAATTCCTCTACAAAGAGTGATTTAGCTTAAGGGTTTGCACACTCAACCTCTGGGCAAGCAACTGGTCACCATAACAACTTGCAATCGCTCTCCGATTTAGTTTGAAATTCATTGCAATCACTGGGAAACCACTGACTTTTCCTAGCTGCAAGTGGGTTGTGGTCCTATTTTTACTCTAGTGTGACTAAATTATAACACGTTCTTGTATGAATCTACAGTTTTTAGCGGCAAACGTTGATATTCTGTACTTAAAAGAAACGTAATCCCTGTTTTCTAGGTTTTTCTTCCAATTTCCTTTTTTTTTTACATCACAGCCGCTTCCCTTGGATTAAGTGTGGGAAGGGTTCATGTTGAAGGAACAGTTTGACAAGGAAATGTTTTCCGTTTTCCAAGGAAAAGTTGCACATCTATTGTGCAAGTTTCAGTGGAAAACTGAAACCTTGCCAATCATCTGTTGTGCAACATTGTCACAAAAAGGTAATTCTGGAGCACTGCCAGGCTACAAAGAGCAAAGTGCAGCTCGTATGGCTCTAACAGGCTCCCTACAGACAAGTTTGTTTGTTTTTTCTTAGCAAATTGTCATCTCTTATTAATCTGTTTAATTTGTTTCAGACAAAATAATAACCAGTAAAATTGTGAGGAATTCAACATTTATCATGCTCTGTTAAGATCAGTTAGAAATGCAGGCGCAGTGAGAAGATAACCTTTACCTAACTTCACAGACACACAGACAATCACATGCAACTCTTTTTGTTTTAAGCATTACATTTTAGATTTGTTTCTATAACTGATAAGCAAAAACAATTAGTGATACTTAGTAACTGGCACTCCTTGTAACCCATGTGATCGGCATCACATGCAGAAAGGGAGTCCAGGACAATAAAGGCCATCTGATAATGGCTGCAACGCTTGTACACATGTTTATAATGCACATGTATGCCAGAGGTCACATGTATACACACACTCTGATAAATAAATGTATTAAGAAACTGTCATCCAGTCACGTGCTGGAGTGCTGCACTCGGCGATACGCAGAGCCTCTCGGGATTTTCACACCTTCCAACATGAACTCGCTGTCAACCCAGCCATGACAGCTCCTAAGGACTGACTAGGGACACACTGAGAGACTTCCAGAGATAGACATGATAGGAGTGTGTTTATTGTGTGTGTGAAAGAAGGACAGACAGAGAGAACAGGAGAGGCGGAAAAAGGCTTTCTGTCACACGTGTTTGCACCAAGGACAGCAGAAAACGATATGGGTGCAGCAGTGTCAGATTAAAACCTACTGTTCTTGTTGAATAACTGATGTTTATATCATACTCACGTCTCTCTGGCATTGAATCAAGAAATTATTAGACGTCAAAAATACAGAAATTACATTTATTGCAGAGATGACTCTTCATATCCCTGCGACACATGAAATATTTGATATATTCAGTCAGTAATTTCATTGAGCAATAACTGAATTGTGGTAATGAATGAAGGTATGGCAGAACATACAAATAATATTTCAAGAGCTAATTAGGTTTACGGGGAACTATCTAACTCAGGGGTAGGAAACTCCAGGCCTCGAGTGCTGGTGTCCTGCAGGTTTTAGATCGCACCCTGGGTTAACACACCTGAATCAAATGATTAGTTCATTAACAGGCCTCTGGAGAACTTCAAGAAATGCTGAGGAGTCATTTAGCCCTTTAAATCAGCTGTGATGGATCAAGGACACATCTAAAACCTCCAGGACACCGGCACTCGAGGCCTGGAGTTGTCTACCCCTGATCTAACTGGACTTTTCAGTTGCCATTCAACCAAGTCTAATGGTTTCTCCATGCAAATTTGCTTCATTCATAAATGATCAAGTTTATTAGGATTGTTGAGAGCAAAAGAAAAAAGAAAATATATAGTTCTTGTTGATGAAATAAGGGTTCATTTTAAGCCACTTATGCTGGGCATACACTGTGATTTTTGGCCCATTTTGAGCCGATTTTCCAGTCGTGCGACCATTTTCGGCATTGGCCCGAGTTTCGCCTTAATCGTGTGTCGTGCATCGTGCTGTATACATGGGGTATGAGACGTGAGAAACACCTCATGACCAGCTCCCGATCATCAATCGTTTGGTCGTAAGAAAATCAAACCTGTTTGAAATCCTGTCGGCCGTCGTGAGGGTGTCACTGCAACCTCTCACACTGCGCACATGCAAACACAGAAATGAAAGTGAAAAGACGGAGCAGCACGGCAGTGCAGCGTGTGATCTGGACACAAGCGATGGAGGCACAACTTGGAGAACTTTGGAAAGCTCATCCGAGCCTTTTCGATGTGGCATCACAAAATTATCACGACCACAACAACCGTGAAAATAGTTGGATGGACATTGCTGCTCAATCACAGCTGCCTGATCAATGTTTTTCATTAGCAATTTAGCCAAAGTTGATGGTGGTGGTGTGCGTGTCTGTGTGAGTGAAAGACAGACAGGGAGAGCGAGAGACAGATTTTGTGTTATAAGCTTCATGTTATGGACGCACAGTGTGAGCACTGAGGTCGCATCAGAGCATCGGGCGGTATAGTGTGAGACCCTGCATCTTGACCTACGAACGTCTAACCCCTGCGAGTCAATCGTACAGTTTGAGCAGGAGATGAATGACGCAACTGAAAAAATCGCACAGTGTAAGCCCAGCTTTAGATCCTCTCATGTGTAGGGTTACAGGAGTCCAGGGTTCTCATAGATTTACAGTCACTGGAAGAAGTTTCAGCTTCTGATGCTACTGACCAGCCAATCAGTGGCATGCAGGCTGATTTTTTGTACCTCCTCAGATCACTTGGAACCCGGCCGAGTAGGTACTATTTTAGTATTTGGTACCGGGTACTATAACCTAATGAAAAACCCTGAAAACCTTGGCAAACCATGGTGAGTTGGTATGGCGAGTAGGTACTAATGGAAAAGGCGCTTAAGTATGCATGCACAAGGACATTGCTGTGCAATATTTTACCGAGTACTAGGTCAAACATGAACGCTACGTGCAATGTGTTGTGTTTGTTAAAGTTGGATTCAATATTAAAAAAAAGAACGTAATGAAGTATTTTGATGGCGCTACAACTAGCAGTTAGTTTTAACAGTTAGCACACTTTTTTCAGTATGTACTTAACAAAAATCCCTTAACGTCAAGCTCCACCTTCCTACCTCCATCATGATTGCTACAACCATCTATACGAATGAAGCCCAGAAGTCATCAGCTGGTACCGCCAATAAGTTTGACATCTTTCAGCAGACGAACCTACGCAGAATTCTCTGCGTTGTTGTAATGTTGGGTTATATTTCGAGTATAGGTAGACCTCTTTTCCAGACTTCATGCACTTCAAGGTAAATTTCAGCCTAACAGCAAGTGCTAAGACTGTATAGAAGATGTCATTGCTGCTAATAATGTTTACTATGCAGTTTGACAGGGCTAGCTAGGCTTAGCAGGACTGAAGGCAGGAGTCTTCCAGGCCCTTGCCAGGTTCTCACCCTCCCCATTCCCCCAGTGAAGGGAGGGCTGGCCTGGCCTTTATAGAACTGAATGGATGAAGAACTCAAAACCTCAACAGGCCCCATTGTGCCACAGCATCAAAAGAAGCAGCGGCAGGGCAGGGGCTTTGATCAGGAGGCAAACACAGCAGGGGAAAGGGGCTGGTTTTTGGAGGAAGGGTGGAGGGGACACCCGTGCTCTGGAGCTCATAAAATGACAGTAACACACAGGTGCAAAGACAACGCAGCACAAGTGTGTCGACTTACTGTGCGTGCACAGTTACAGACTCTCATGTACACATTGTCACATAAAGAAAATGCAGTGCTCTTCCCTTTGATGCCCACCTGTGTTTGTACCTGAGGCAAAGTCACACACTTTCTATGTATGCTGGTCCCAGTGTAATATTTCACCGTGAATGCCTCTGATGACTTCATGGGATTTATTAATCCTGAACTTTGGTGGAGTTTGCCTTTGCCTTTGTCTTTACCAAACCGAGCACCACACCCAGCGGCGCACCTGAGCCGTTTGGATTGTCCTACCACACGTCCTTGTAGATTTGGTGTTTAACCATTAAAGGTTCAACTTTGTTTTTATTGAAATGCCTGTAAGTCATGATCAGTAAGACATTAATTGCTTTAAAACAAGCAAAAAGACATTTGAATAAGGTAGTATGCTGTAATATTATTGAGGTCAAGTTTTGTATGGACTCAAAAAACCCACAAAATATCAAACACAAAGCATAAAGAGTCGATATTTCAAAGCATGTGGTAAAAGTAAACAGTACTTGTTTGGGATATGATGGTGAGAAAGTGGTTTGTTGTACAATCACCTTAATCCTGCATTCATTTAATGGTCAGTGTGGGCGAATCCCATGATAGCAAAAAGCATTTGCCTTGTGTAGAGCGTAACAACAAAGGCATACTGTTAGTGGGACTAAAATACAACAAATAAGAAAACTATCATATTTGCTCTCTTATTGGGTTTTGAATTAGTGACCTAATCTTTTAAAAGGTTAGTCTGAGAATTTGTAATGGTTCAAGCCAGGAGAATCCAACTGCTGCTTGTGTCAGGTCACATAATCAGAGCTGATTGTGATTATTTTCTCCAGCATGAAACCTTGTTAGGAAAAGCATTGCCTGAAAAAGTCAGTTCAGCTCTTGCTGACCTTTTATCCTCACCGACGTGTTAATCTGAGCCCAGATATATGCTGTTTATCTAACCCTGCACCATACTACCAGACTAATGCGTTTAACCAGCATAGCAATGTGCATTTCTAGCAGGTTTTATTTATGGCTGTGAGCAAATACTTTGAGCAGATCAAGGTGGGCAGAGCTTTTTTAAGATGGCAACAGTGTTTTCCGCTGTAGTTTTCCACGGGCTCGGAGAAAAACGGCTTCTCAAAAGATGGAGAGAGTAAAGAATGTCAACAGCTTCCTGAAACTGACTCGGTTAGACAGGATCAAAGGAAATGTCTGTTAATGATTTCACGTCTGAAACAAAGGGCAAAAAACACCCATGAGGCCCATGAAACATTCTACACAGGGGTGGGAGTGTGACCTTGTTCAATTTTTTGCTTCAGTGCTGTCTCTTGAAAATGAAGCTCCCGTACATCAAAGCTATATTCTTAAGAGTATTTCAACATTGTTGGCGATGCATTTAATGCACTTAAATTCAGCATGTTTGTAGCAACCACAGCTGGGGATAGGCTTCAGCTCCAACTGTGAAGTGGAAAAGTGGTTAAGAAAAATAGATGGCAACTACTTAGCAGCTGTTTTCTTTCGTTCCTACTATTTCAGTCAACAAATCATATATGAGAAGTGCTCGGAAGACTGAGAAAGCTTGGGATTGAAACCACTCCTAAACCTAGCCTAGTATTTTTGGTGCTTAAATCTTGCCAAACAGAGACCGGAAACAAAAAAAATTAAAATTAGATCCCCACACAAGATTCGAAATGTCCTGCACTTGACTTACACTGCTGTCCTCCTTCAAACGTGGAATTTTTCTATCTTTGTACTACTACCTTTCTGAGAAAAGGGAAAAAAAGGGTCACGCGGCTGCTACCTTTCTGGAGAAAAGAAACACATTTCCCTTGAAATGCAGTTAAGTTACTCTGCTGCTTCTCTGCTGTTGTTTTACCTTTCCCAAGTCACATGTGGCAAGGTTCCCAGTGGAAAAAGATCAGAGTGGTGAGCTGGATGCTGGTCGTCACATGCAGCAGCGTGGTCAAACAGAAGAAAGTCACAGCCTATCTTAATTTAACCAGGGGTTAATTCTGAGTGCTGATAAGAGATGAAAGAGAGTAGACCTGCAGCACGAGTGCTTTTCAAAACACACTGTATCCCTACCACTTTGTCCAGTAAGGCTAGAACTGATCAAATAAACTTCCATCTCACCCAGACTCAGTCTTTAATTAGAGGCTGAATGAAAGTCGTTGAGCTGGAAAGGGAAGAGAACCTGAAAGACACAATTTACCTATAACCTTACCTACTGGGAGACGTCAGAAAATGCACATGCTGTCTTTTTAAGTTAAATTTATTTACATAGACCATACAACACCTGCTATTCTCAGACTCTTGTTCTGAAGTGACACCATTCAACTGCAGACATAGTCGTTTCTTATACATCAAAGATTGGGACCAGACTTGCTGTCTGTGTTCCACTTCTTGGCAGCATCTGGTCAGAAAGATGCAAGCTAGGGCCCTGTTTGCACACCGTTCAAGAAAGACAAACACAGCTCGTGAAAGTCAAGGTGTTCAACCCGTTGTGGAAAGTTACGATAGCCTTAATCACGGTTTCCTTATCAACTAAGGGAGATAAAAGCCTCAGAAAATAGTTGACCCCGGTCAGCGTGGTCACACATCCCTATTGATTGTTTGTTTGTGTGTGTTTGACTTGAGTTTGTGTGTGTTTGTGCTTGCGTTTGCATGTGAATGTGAATGCGTGCAGGCATGTGTGTGTGCTCTCGGGTCGTGGGCAAACAAAGGCAGGGGTCCCGCTGACGAACCAATTAAAAAGAAGGAAGAACGGGGGGAGGACGCGCCGGCCCAGCAGGCTTTACCCATCATTTAAATTAGAGATGGCAAGCCGAGCGAAAACAGTCCGGATCTCGTGGAGCTATTTCGTGTTATTCGGTACAGTTAAACTGTTAGCAGTCGGACGTACCGCCCACGGGACATTGGATGGTTTAGGGGACTAATAGGACTGCTAAGGGGTTAACAAATAGTTCAGGAAAATCATATTCAAATTATCAGCAATTTATTCATGCATGGAAATCTTTTTTTTTTATCGAGTATTTATTCACACCCATTCATTCAAGACCTAGTTCCAGAGAACCAAGGATTTAACTTGCAAAACCATTTCCTTTCAATGTGGTTTTGCACCCTGACAAGTTATTTTTATTGACTGCAACTTAGTAACTATCTCACACAAAAGACAACTGTACAGCATCATCAGAAAGCACCAGTTGTCTGATTTTAAATTACCTGTAAAACTGATGGATGGATGCAAACATTTTAAAAGAAATATGAAGATTGAATCGCCATGTGTGACTTTGTTATAGCAAATTGTAGACATGCTGTAGACTGCTTCGTGCAGTCTGGGAACCCAGCTGGTATCCTCGCTTAGCCTTTGAAAAGTCTTTCCACTGTATTTCTCCAAATATCCCTTTTGCATTCTTATTTGCCTGACTGTTTGCCTATATGCAACATTCATCGATAGCAATATCAATCTGGAGTATTTGGTACCGGAACCCAACCTTTGTACTTTCAATCAAACATTTAAAAAAAAATATTCATTTCAAGGATATAAGTAAAAAGTTTTTTTAAAAACAAACAAACATAAAAACACATAAACATGCAGTCACTGACAGCCATCATTTTCATGTGGGAAAAACCAAACCGAAATGTTGACCATTTCCCGTTTGAAAAGGATAATGATTATTAATTGAGATAGATAGCTACCTTATATATCTGTTTCAAATATACAATCTAAAATATACATATGTGCTATTAATAAATATGCCTCTCTAATACACAGGCCCATGTCATATTAAGATAAAAATCTTTATACATTGATATATAATTATTTAATACACTTATCCGAAAGTACTGTTTTTTTTATAATATGTCTTTATATACAATTATTGATTTTTAAATTACAGTAAAACCTCATCAGTATTTATTATCCTACCTCATTCCTTTAGTGCTTTATAAGTGTTTTTTATATAACTAACTGCCATGCACATGCATTTTCCTCACTTTATTTATTGATTTATTTTTATTTTATTCACCCTCACCTTAGCCCATAACACTCCTCCCCCATCTGTGAATATTTGTTTTCCTTAATTTCCTGGTAACAGAATATTTCTTGGTATTTATGTTATTTGAATTGAGCTTAAAAAAACATAAAAAAACAAAACAAATTTTACATTTTTCACTCCACGTCAGGTGCGTTTGTTGTTGTCAGACAATGTGGACATCACTGTCAGTGTTTGCGTACTATATTATTATTAGTAAACCTATTGGTAATGGCTACATACTGAGGTTTTGTACATATTAGCTCATTTGTTTGCAGTAAATAGCATGCTGAGAAAACGTGCAGTAAAAGTTAAAATGTCAACAACACAGTTACCAAACTCTGTCAGGAAGAAGACGTCGTTGAATCTGCCGCTCACTCAACACAGGTTTTGTCGTCGTCATCATCATCATCCACGGGTTCAACTTCTTGTGTGTTGGCAACTGACGTGCTATGGTTAGCTGCAGGTGCTTTGGTGAATTTAGCTTTTCATACTATAAAATACAATACAGTGTGTACCGGTCACATGGTCTCACTCTCTTGTTGTTATCTAACCCATATGCATTCTTATATAGAAATTTTGCACTAATTGATTTAGTGTGAATCGGAATTTAGTAGCTCCAAAATAATTTGGCCATTACCCTAAAAAGTACCAAGTTTATTACACAAGAGTACTAAAAACTGAAACCAAAAAGCTTTTGGGATTAATTTTCTTGAACAGAGTTGGAATGGACCGTTAAACGTGCTTGGTTTGTTTTCTGTCTGTAGTCGATGCTGTTCATGGGGGAATTTCCATGTTCATCTCAGGTGATCGCGGATAGGAAATGAAGGGTACTTCCAAAAGAGCAAATGTAAAAGCAGGACTCTTTGGTTTACATCTATACAAACACGCACACACATACACGCACATGCAAATGCCATGGTGTTGTTTTTGTAATACAAATATCTTGATCAGAAATGCATCATTACCGCTGCAGGAAAGTTCCCAGGAACCCTAGAGCTTTTTTTTAAGCAGGACAGAAACATTACCTACATTTCAGAAGCAAGAATGAGGGTCTAGATTTAGTGTCTGGTCTGCTGACCAGTCAAGCACATGCCTTAGTTTTGCCAGACTTGTGTAATAGCGAATCAAAGCAATAGCAATAACTCAATTAGTTAATTAGCAATCACTGATTTAGATTGATACTACAGTAATATTATAGAGAAAAAATATTTGGAATGTGACTGATGTCATGATTTAATATAAATAAATAATGTAATTACTAATGTAATCATTCAACACTGGACTCATGTGGTACTTGTTTCCTCATTTTACTTCTTATAAAAGTAGACCCAATATACAAAGATCAAAAAGAAAAGATAAGACACAGAAAGAAAGATTAGGAGAAGGGCTCAGAGGTGAAGAAAGAGGAAGCTCGCTGAAAGGAAGAACCGTTTGTGTGAAACGCAGTATGTAGTAGGAGAAGAAGTACAAGCAAAAGAAAATGAGATGGGGGCGGGGGGTGTCTTACAGGTGTTTCTTTTCTATGTAGAGGGGTTTCCTCTTTTGCCTTTAAGGATGAAAATAATCAACACATTTGCGGTTGCTATGCCAACATAAAATTTCTTCCTATGCGCTCAGCTGGGAAGCATTCCTGGCCATAATTACCCATAATCCATCTGCACTTCCATCTGAGAAAAAGACTGAGGAGCAAGAAGCGGAAAGGCATTTATTTGCATATTCTGTCTCAGAAGGTGCACAGCTTTGAAAAGTCACGCACAGTCAGCCAGGGGTGTGGCAGATGGTTCCTGGGAGCGCTAGCAGGACATTTCCTAGGACATTTTCCAGATTCCCGCTTACTACTTTTTTTTTTTTTCCAATCAAACCAACTATTTGCTTCTTTTGCTGCTAGACCACATTTTTGTCTTTTCTTAATACTTGCTGAAAATAATGGGGACTCTTGATATTGATGGGTCAACATCACCAATGCATTCAGTCCTTTTGGGATCAAAAGCAATCCCATACTCAATTTTTTTTCTGGCAATGTTAGCTAACTATAGTCAGTGCGAAAAATAAATATAGTGCCTGAGATCTGGTTTTGAAACCTTAAGAAGTGTTTTCATGCCAGTGACTTGTCACAAGTCAAGAAGTTAATAATTCCCCTTTTCTGAAACCTAGAAAAAACAAACAAGACACTGACATTATCTACAGCTACTATCTATTGATACTCATTTAGAGTCTTTTTCTCCGAATGATCTTTCTGAGTTAACTTCAGTAATTACTTCCTCCAAACCATCAATGTGTCTTTTAGACCCCATTCCTACAAGACTGCTCAAAGAAGTCCTGCCATTAATTGCTTCACTCTTAAATATGATCAACCTATCTCTAATAATCGGCTATGTACCACAGGCCTTCAAGCTGGCTGTAGTTAAACCTTTACTCAAAAAGCCATCTCTAGACCCAGCAGTCTTAGCTAATTATAGGCCAATCTCCAACCTTCCTTTCATATCAAAAATCCTTGAAAGAGTAGTTGTCAAACAGCTAACAGATCATCTGCAGAGGAATGGTTTATTTGAAGAGTTTCAGTCAGGTTTCAGAGCTCATCACAGCACAGAAACAGCTTTAGTGAAGGTTACAAATGATCTTCTTATGGCCTCTGACAGTGGACTCATCTCTGTGCTTGTCCTGCTAGACCTCAGTGCAGCGTTCGATACTGTCGACCATAATATCCTATTAGAGCGATTAGAACATGCTGTAGGTATTACAGGTACTGCACTGCATCGCCTTCACACACTAGGTTAATTATGGAGTTCCACAGGGTTCAGTGCTAGGACCAATTCTGTTTACATTATACATGCTTCCCTTAGGCACATCATTAGAAGACATAGCATACATTTTCACTGCTATGCAGATGACACCCAGCTCTATCTGTCCATGAAGCCAGATAACACACACCAATTAGTTAAACTGCAGGAATGTCTTAAAGACATAAAGACCTGGATGGCCGCTAACTTTCTGCTTCTTAATTCAGATAAACTGAGGTTATTGTACTCGGCCCTGAAAATCTTAGAAATATGGTATCTAACCAGATTCTTACTCTGGATGGCATTACCTTGGCCTCCAGTAACACTGTGAGGAACCTTGGAGTCATTTTTGACCAGGACATGTCCTTCAACGCACATATTAAACAAATATGTAAGACTGCTTTCTTCCATTTGCGCAACATCTCTAAAGTTAGAAATATCCTGTCTCAGAGTGACGCTGAAAAACTAGTTCATGCATTTATTACTTCCAGGCTGGACGACTGTAATTCATTATTATCAGGATGTCCTAAAAACTCCCTGAAAAGCCTTCAGTTAATCCAAAATGCTGCAGTAAGAGTCCTGACAGGGACTAGAAAGAGAGAGCAGATTTCTCCTGTTTTGGCTTCCCTTCATTGGCTTCCTGTTAAATCCAGAATTGAATTCAAAATCCTGCTCCTCACATACAAGGTCTTAAATAATCAGGCCCCATCTTATCTTAATGACCTTGTAGTACCATATCACCCTATTAGAGCACTTCGCTCTCGCACTGCAGGCCTTTGTTGTTCCTAGAGTATTTAAAAGTAGAATGGGAGGCAGAGCCTTCAGTTTTCAGGCCCCTCTTCTGTGGAACCAGCTTCCAGTTTGGATTCGGGAGACAGACACTATCTCTACTTTCAAGCTTAGGCTTAAAACTTTCCTTTTTGCTAAAGCATATAGTTAGGGCTGGACCAGGTGACCCTGAATCCTCCCTTAGTTATGCTGCAATAGGTGTAGGCTGCTGGGGATTCCCATGATGCATTGAGTTTTTCTTCTTCAGTCACCTTTCTCACTCACTATGTGTTAATAGATTGTTGGGCTTTTCTCTGTATGTGTTATTGTAAGGTCTACCTTACAATATAAAGCGCCTTGAGACAACTGTTGTGGTGATTTGGCGCTGTATAAATAATATTGAATTGAATGAAATTGAATTGAATTGACTTTTATTTTATTCAGTTTGACCCAAAATAAGTGCCTGAAGAAAATGAATGACAGAGTTAGAATCTGCTATAGAGTCCAGCAGCATGGTTTGAGAAATAAAATCCCATTCATATTGTCCACAAGGATTTGGGGATTTTGATTATGAGTCATAATACTGTAACTATCCAAAGTAGACTTAGTACAAACTAAGGCATTATGAAAGAAAGGCACAGGGTCTTTTAGAGACTAATGTGTGTGTGGGTGTATTATCATCCCCATTTAATTTAGGATATCATGAATCATGAAAAACAATGACCCTACATAATACAAAAACTCAACAAGAAAGTGTTTTTAGAGGCTGAGACAGAAAGTCGTTTTCCAGACTTCTTGCCTTGACATCCATAGGACCAAAAATCATTTTGCAAGTACAGCTATTGGTCAGATATAAGGCATGATACAATTGTAAAAAGCTACAATATACAGCTTCAGTCAGAGGTTTACATACAGCCATGACAATTAATGAATTTCTTTTTACAGGGTGATTCTACAGCAGACCTCTTTAATAACTTTTTAAAATTTATTTTTAGTTAATTTATTTTAGTTAATTTAGTTTATTTATTGTCTCTCATCCACGCAGGGTCGAAAGTATACATACAGGCCCATTCAGGTTTTTCTAGGGGTTTACAGTAATGTATCTAATGCCTTTTTGGAGTCAGCAAAAAGGTGTATGCTGAAACAGTCATTAGATGAGTTACCAATTAATCCATTTGTGTGTCCTCAACAAATATACAGTACATTTAGTAATTATTCTTTAATCGTCAAACAGAGACGCAATAATGTTCTCACCAGTCATCCAGTACAGCAAATATTTGAACACCTACCAGCAGCAGCATCATCGTCATTGCGATCATCATCAGCCTTGCATGGTGATGATATTACACATGCCAAGAGTAACAAGTGAAGCGAAAAGCAGGAAATAACTGGACATGTTTCATATAATTATTTAATAACCGCTCTGTGTTATCTGCGACACGCACAGCTTCGGTTGGGGAAGTTGTGATTACAGTGCAAAAAACTAGCCAATTACAGCCCTGTATTTCAAACTGCTGAGCGTGCAAAGCCTGTTGACATGCAATTAGTCGGACCATCATTAGGAGGCATTTCATCGCTGACTCTTCTCGATTAATTCTCATTACCTCCCAATTTATGTGTGTGTGTGTGTGTGTGTGTGTGTGTGTGTGTGTGTGTGTGTGTGTGTGTGTGTGTGTGTGTGTGTGTTTACGTGTGGTTTGGCAAGGATAAGACAAAGTGGAGTGTGACTTTTTAATGCAGAAGGTCATTATGCTAATCAGTATCATTACAGAAGGCCACAGGCCCAAAATTGAGTCTAACCAAAGACCTCCTTCTGTTCTTTGTGAGATTTCAGGTGTGTTTGTTCAGGGACACCTCACCTGTTTTTCAGCTTATTTGTTTAGTAGCACTATTCTGTCAGTCTCCTGTTGTTTGATTGAACTTTGCAAAGTTGTTGTACTGCAGGAAAATAAGGAAATACAGGATCAGGTGATCTTAGCCCATCAAACAGTAGCCTATAAGAGGTCAAACATTTGACCATTCTATTTTAAATGTATTTTAAAACCTTTAGCGGGCCTCTTTTGTTTAGTGTCATTGTTGCGTTACACGGGAAGAATTCCTGAAGACTATTCAGTTATCTTTTTGTTCCCTTAAATAGCACTACTTTTCCTTGTACATTAGTTTTCTTACACCATTGGAGGCTAAACTGCTATCCGTGCCTTAGGACGTATTGAAGGTGATGAACTGCCAGTCATAATCCCACTTTATACCATTTCATCATCCTCATCATGTAAACCTAAATAGAGCCAATTTGAGCTTGAAGAACTCACGTCTCAATTCTCCATTCAGCATTCATTTCAGTGCGAGCACTCAGGTGTGAAGGATTTAAGCATCAGGGGCCAGCTTTTTATTGTGCCGGTGTCATAGGTGTCACAGAGAGGGGGTTTGCAGCTGCTTTGGCTGCTATTGTCATTGCGTCGTAACGTCGGGACCTATGGATTAGAGCTTCTGAGTGTTTAGTTTCTCCACAATGTGACAGAGCTCCACTGTGACATGTGGCCATTAGCCATGCTTGTGAATAAGTAATGATGTGCCCACAGCAAAGATAAACACACCCTGAGATGTATAGGTCCATATAGCTTGTGTATATGGATGAGTAGCTCAATTATGTGTGTGGGTCTTGCTTATTGGCAGAATTTCTTCTAACTGATATGTGTTTTTGTAAAATGTGTGCTCGTCTGTGTGTGCTTGTGCCTGTGTGTGTGTGGGCAGAGACTGCTGACCAGGCAGCATATGCCAGGGCTCGGGCACTCAAAGACACACAGTCAGCACAATGCCTGTCACAGCAGCCAGCCAATCAGATCCCTTAAAGCATGGGCCAAAGGGCAGGCAGGAACCAATTGTCGTGACAGGGTCTTCTGTGCACCGGTGTAACTGATGGCTCAGTTTGGCTCAGTTTGACTCTGGCATTCAACGCCTTGTATTTATGCTAACGGATGTTTCTTCGGTTTCTGAATGACAGTTAATGTGTTGTTATTTATTAGATCACAATCATTACTTTGTGCAAATGTGGGAATTTCATACAGCGATGCATACACAATTACTTAAAAGTATCTTCCGTGACTTGTAATATAACCATGTTGCACAATATTTAATTATAGTTCCAAATGCAGAGATTGGAAAGCCTTATTACAAAGTACACAATGCTCACTATTCATTTGCTGTGGCAGATCATAGTAATACTACATTCTTCTTTTGCATTGTGGTTCTGCATTGGGCCTGAGTCTGTCAGTGTCAGACATTCATTTTTAGGCTATGTCAAGATATTCTAAACTGCATGTACAAAAGCACCAAACGGAACTACTCTGCTTTGTTTGTTTCTCAAACCATAAAAAGCTCATCTGTTCATCTTTTTGTTCACTTCCTTTTTTGGGGGACCGGTACATTGTAATACAAGGATAGATAAAAGGATAGCTCGATTCTTCTCACTGGACTGAATAACTAGACATGGAGGATACAATCAGAGCTTTTCTGCCTGTTCCTCCTGCGATCATAGGGTTAGGGGATTTAAGGCTTTGGTTTCAGTATCCTCTTAAGATAGCAATGGGCAGTTAGATGGATCAAGTCACTGGAAGGAAGAAGGCGAGGGCGGGGGGTACATATCTAAAGATTTTCATACATGTACAGCGAGAGGATGGTGCTGTATATGCGTCAGCTCATGTTTCAGAGAATTAACTACCAGCTGCTTGTGGAAAGGATTTCTGAAACAGTTTAAGCAACAGGCTACGAATGTGATTACTGACCGGTAAATAACAATTGCTTAATAAGGATAAGAGGTGAAAACTCCATTTGGAATGTAAACCATTCATGTCGGCTGTTAAGTAAAACTTGAATGTTGCTTTGATAACCATAATGGTATCCATATGGTCGCCTAAGGAGCCCATTAGAGGGAAAACAGTGAAAACAAGACACCTGTTTTGAATTTTGCCATTAAAATTGTGCTAATCTTTCCTACTGCAAAATGTTTTACTGCCTTTTCTCAGAGTTGGGCAGTGTGCCAGTCTTTTTACATGATGTACTCAAAGGCCAACGCAGACGCAAAACCTGAACTAACGCAATAAAAATGTGTTCCTATCTAAAATGATCAAATGGGATTTGTTTTTATGAAATCTCCTACACAAACCCTGCGGCTGTTCTGTCCCCTCCTGCAGTGTTTATTCAAATGCTCAAACGTGCGCACATTCACACTGACCATGTGCGCACACAGATAAAAAGCCCAGATATGACTGTGGGCTTGCTTTTATGATGAAAGGTGTCAAAATAAAATAAGTCTGAGAGTAGAAGAGAGTCCTTGAACTGTTTTGCATTACTTTCGTGCACTGTGTGACGGCGACTGCGGAGCAAGCTGAAGTTCAGCAGCTCATTCACAAGTCATTGTTGCATTGAGCTGGCACACGTGCCACGTAGAAAAAGAAATCTCAGGTCAGGTATGTTTGATTTCCTTCAGGCAAAAAGTATAATTATTGTAAATGCTAAAATACTGAGTGATTCCGACATGTAAAGGAAAAGATGCTATCTAATGCGTAAAGGATTTTCACTCCTTGCTTTGTCCTATACTTGCACCCAAACCTGCATGCAAGTATAAGCTCGGGCTGGCAGTGGAGTCTGTTTGGTAAAGCCTGACTTGAACATTAATAGATGTGGTTAATTTTGTATCAATTAAAAGGAAAACCCCGGGCATTCTTACTTTCATGGCGTCAAATACTGCGGTCGTATCAAAGTCACTCTCCAAACTGCACACAATCAACCAGATTTACTGAACAGGCAAAATAATGTGTGAGAACAACCCCCTAAATAGTGCTTATATACACGTGTGGTTAGTTTTATTGGTGATTTACAAAAGTTGTGTTGTTTTTTAAACACATGTGCAGTCAGTTCATTTAAATATCAAGCATAAAAAATAAGACATGCGGGGGAGGGTGGGGTTAAATACTGGTGAAACTGGCAGTAAATTGCATGTCCTAAATGTTAGTAAATCTGGCCCAAGGTGTCCTTTGGAGTCTGCCCTTGATGTAGCAAGTACTCCCAGCTCATCTTATACAAATGCTTGTAAAAAATCCCTGGGCACTGCATTTGAAAGAATAAGCATGTGGTTGCATTCTACCGGTTTAATGATGTGAAGTGCATATCTGAATGCAAAATTTGATATTTAGGTAAACCTAAAGTTGTTTTCAGTGGTAAAAAACAAAAAACAATCTATGAGTAAAAGTAAAAAGTGAGTGAAATTTGAATAAATCAGCAAACATAAAGTAAAAAAAAAAAGTGCAAACAGCTTTCAAAAATAGCGTGCAAATACTGGTTTGTCCTAAATGACAAACTTTTGACTTACTCTGTCATAACCCCTTCAATTTCCAAATGTTGTCTTTGTACGTCATTAAATCTGCAGAAAAGAGTTTGTTTGCTGCAGTAATAAACATACATTACTTCTGCAGCTGGTGTGCCAATGCTCTGCCAAAGAACAGTTTTGCATAATTCTGAGACATCAGTAGTATCTGACATAGTATCTGATGTATTGTAAATGATGCTCTGGGATGAAAATGCATAGGAAAAAGGAGCATACTGTATCCAAAGCACAGAAGTGAAGGTGTAAGGGAATGTGTAGAAAGAGCTAATAACAGTTATGCAATGTGGCTGTCGGATTACCAGGCAGACTAGGGACCTGACATTGTTACATAACACGGAGTCCAGACTTTAATCCATATAGCGACCTGACTGGCATGCTCCACGCATGACTAGAAGCCTTAACCTGGCCTAGACAAGGAGAGCTGTCTGTCAGAGGAATATTAGAGAAATGCTAGCATTTTGATATTAAGGCATGCTCTCTATGTATATTTACTACTTTACCCATACTAATAAATAACATTGCTAAATCACAGTGAAGTCCTAAGTTCACTTCGTCTCACTGCAGAGGTTCGCAGTAGAACATGAATGAAATAATGAGAATAAAAATTAGTCTGAGGTTTTTAATGGGAAAAATGTGGAATGCCCACTCTGGGTCAGGGGAGAGTTGTTGCCCCAAATGGAGGAGTTTAAGTATCTTGAAGTCTTGTTTATGAGTGATGGGAGATTGAAGTGGAAGGTTGACGGACAGGCTGTTGCACTACTGTCAGCACCAATGGCGACATTGTACACGTGCACTGTGGTGAAGAGAGAGGTGAGTGTAAAAACAAAGCTGTCAATTTTCTGTGTTCCTGCCCTCGTCTCAACGAGAACTCTCAGTAGAAACCATAAGAGTTTCGACATCTCACTAGGAATCCTCCTGGACGCCTTGTAGGTTAGGTGGCAGGTCCCACCAGGAGCAGACCCAGAGCTCACTGGAGAGATTGCATCTCTTATCTGCATTGGGAATGACTTGGTGACTGGAAAGCTGGAAGGGGATGTTAGGGCGAGGATGTCTGGGCTTGTCAGCTTAGGTTGGTAAGTGGCAGAAGATGGATGGATGGATGGATGGATGGATGGATGGATGGATGGATGGATCCACCCCAACCGTTCGCAGCAGATGGCCGCCCCTCCCTGAGCCTGGTTCTGCCGGAGGTTTCTTCCTGTTAAAAGGGAGTTTTTCCTTCCCACTGTCGCCAAAGTGCTTCCTCATAGGGGGTCATATGATTGTTGGGTTTTTCTCTGTATCTATGAAGCACCTTGAGGCGACTTTTGTTGTGATTTGGCGCTATATAAATAAAATTTAATTGAATTAAATTGGATGGATGGATGGATGGATGGATGGATGGATGGATGGATGGATGGATGCAAGCAAGTACCCATCAGAACACTAAAAAAATGAATGATTATAACTTAAGCATTGGATTGGACAGTAGATCAGATGTTAATATTTTCCTCAAATGAAAGGGAATTCCTCATATTTCCTTTCCGCATTGGCATTTACAGTATTCCTCTTTATTCACAAACACTATTACATTATAATCTACAGGGTGGGCCATTTATATGGATACACCGTAATAAAATGGGAATGGATGGTGATATTAAAGTCCTGTTTGCGGCACATCAGTATATGTGAGGGGTTTGCAAACCCCTCACATATACTGATGTGAGGGGTTTGTACAACTATATTCACAAAATATTACATGCATTGTGCAGTATTAATGTAAATTACAGCAATTTATTAGAGTAGTCCTCTCTACCACTGTGAGTCGATGGCTTTATGGCTTTCTCTGACTGCGCGGTAAATACCCGGGTTATTCAAAATATTTGTATTCGCTCTCATCTGATATCTACATGCAAATCGTTCATTTTTAGTACAGCGGCTTATATTGCTCTAGAGGAGGGTTAACTGGAAGATTACATGAGGACACTGCTGAAGTCGACATGCTTACAGAGAACATAATACAAGTACCTTCTATGCACACATGCAGACATGTTGGGGAATCTAACCCCAGCAGGAGGCTTGACAAATTCAGTCTCTAAGATTTCCCTGGCACGGAGAACCAGCTCAACCAAGCCAGATCGATTTCAATCGGCGGCTTACCAAAATGATGTGGCTGCCAGCGGGCCAGCGTGATGGGCCTAAAAATAGTTTCGACCAACCCCGAGGCTGTGATGTGGCCACGTAAGCTCTGGTGGCGTCTGGGTTTATGTGTCCCTACTGAAACCCATCAAATTACAGATGCAAATGCTTATCAAAACTATTTCCACTTGCTGACACAGTTTACTAAGGCAGCAATTAGAGCAAAGGAAAATGGGAGACATCCCAGGAATGTGGGAAAAAAGGGAGAGATGGGAAAAATGAAGAAATAGGAGAGATGAATAGGGAATGGGTGGACAGTGTCAGCCTTCAGTAGGCCACAAAACAGTCTCTGCTCCCTCCCTCCCTTCTTTTTTTTTTCTCTTTTATATCCAACATCCACAGATCAAACGACTGGTGAACATAAATAAAAGCCTTGATGATGATTTCCCATGAGAGCTGTGAACAACTGCATAGCATGCATTCGCATCAAGCTACGGCAAAACAGCTGTCCGCGCTTCTGCTGTCAGCACGCCTGGTTGGCCCGCTGCCTGACTGCCTCACTTGCTCCTCAAATGGTTCACATCACCAAGACAGAGGGAGAGAGAAAAGATTATGGTTATGAATACTTCATAACCTAATTGGCCCTTGTTAAGGGATTTATCAATACATAATACTGTGGATAATAAGATAAGGAGATCCATCCTGTGCGTTAAACACATTAGGTTATGTTCCATGGGGGGACTTGTGAGGCGGAAAAGCCTTTTTACATCCAAGGGCTTCACACTTTGCCACACTGCTTCAAACCATCAACCAGTACAATTGTGCTCTAATTAGTCATAGTAGCAGCAGCACAGCAGGTGTTTTGTGTAGTGGCACCTCATTAAGGGATATACAGAGAAAAGGGGGTGGAGGGGGTTTCCCTTTTTATCCAACTGTAATATCTATTTCATGTCCAGGATCATGTGATTTCTGGAGCCTGGCCCAGCAGGCACTAGGTGATAGGCAGTAAACACCCTGGGCACTACATGGATCTATCACCTAATATCATTTCAGCTGCTATGCATATTTGCCCAATTTCCATTGGCTATGAGAGTGGATGAGAGTATTATTGTGGTCCGCATGTTGCACTTGATTATCTTGGAAAAAATGGCAAGTACGTGCTAATTCTTGTACTGAGCCTTGAGTGTAAATTTAGGTGGATTGACACTATAGTAGTAAAAATGAAAAGAGACCACGCTGGAAAGAATCATAGTGTTAAAAACTCAGCAGTAGCTGGAGGTAATTCAGTCATTCCAGTTCGTCTGCGCCGATTTGTTTGGACTGTGGGAGGAGCTTTGTATGAGAGAAACTGCGGGGCAAAAGGACTGCCGAAAAGAAGCTTTAATTCGAAGATCTACAGCATCGTGAGCAATTACTAATAATAACTGCATGGGTCAGAGCCGTAATACTTCTAAAAATACATATGTGACCACAGAATGATCCTGCAGGAGAGGCGGAGGGTGCTGCTGCAGGGAACGAAGTTCCTTTTGAAGCATTATCCATTAAACGATTGAACTCTTTTATGCAAATGTTTTACAAGATAAAAGCATAGGAACCCTTGAGGTTCACCCATATATCTCCACACAATTTCCATGTACATAGTAGCTTATCCTTGAAAAAAATAAAATGCAAGTGCCTGAAGCCTTTGTGTGACCTCTTGACACATTTTCTTTAGGGGATCAATACTTTGGTTCTCTTGTCACCATCTTGTACATATAAAGTTATGCTACAAAATGCACAAATGCGCTGATAGCATCAACTCCTTAGTCAAATTGTTCATCACATGAAGCAGCGTGTGACATCATTGGTTGAAAAGGTAAAAACACAGCAGGTTAGCCTACAGGCTGTTACTCTGTTCTTAAATGCAACCCGTGTCTGTGTGTGTGCACACATTTACATAACTTTGCAGCCAGCAGGTCTATAGTGAGATAACGTTCCCTGGAACTCCGATGGTTCTATTTAGTTAGTAGTCACACACACGAACGCATAGCCTAAACACACACATACACATACAGAGGATCACAGGTAACATAATATAAAAAGTGGAAACTTCACTGAGAGCCAAGGGCACATTTGATGTGCAAAAGTGGAAAGTCTACATTCAGAAATGGGGCAGCTGGCTCAACTAACTTTGACCAACTGATTATGTTTTTGTGGTCTATTATCTTTATACTAAGCTTGGATTTCATACTCTAGCCTGTGTGCAACATTGTATTGACCTAATTTATTATTAGGCGTAGAAAGCAGCCTGTGATATCTGTAGAAACTCCATGCAACACAGTGCAGCGTGATCTGTTCGGGGTGTTCCAGTCTTATCATATTAGTTTAGATCATGTATATATGTGGGCAGCATAGTGACTAGCAGCATGGATCATCCAGTTACATAAACCTGGGAAAAGTCCTGGCCAACTTTCTTCTTCCTTCACTAGCAACAGAATAGTTCTCATCAGACCTATTTGTCACTGAAAGTTAAAAGTAACCACCACAGTGCAACTTCAGCCTTAAAACATCTAATATTAAATGAAAAATTAATCTGTTGGAAGTTTTTTATTTCTTGATGGACATAGTGCTAATTTGATAGACTTGAGCAGGTAGGCACTCCTAGAAAAAAGGTAGCATGTTCACTGTTTGCCTGTGTGGGTTCTCTCTGGTTTACTCCAGCTTCCTCCCACAGTCCAATGGCATGCATGCTGGGTTAATTAGTGATTCGAAATTGGCTGTAAATGGGATTTTGAGACTATGTGTCTGTCTCTCTGTGCTAGTGCTGTGATGGACTGGTTGACCTGTGCAGGATGTCTTCCTCTGGCCCTTTTTTTTTTACTTTTTAAAAAATGATGACATTCAGTGCTTTTTATCATGTTAGGCTTCTAACTCATTCCAGTGCCCCCCC